>NC_090729.1:60891490-60893990 GCF_036898095.1 Palaemon carinicauda | reverse complement strand
GATCTTCTTATGGAAAACGAAGAAGAGACTGCGAGAGAAGAGCTTTCGCAGGATCTTATGGAAAACGAAGGAGCAACGACCCAGGAAGACTGCGAATTTCTTCCTGCTGAAGGAGTGTTCCAGGATGAAAATGAAGATGAAATAATTCTCCCTGAGGATGAACAACGAGACGATAAAGAAGAACGAATGGAGGAAGAAGAAAATGGGAAAGAAGAAAAAGTTCATCCTCTTGATGAACAACTTGATGAATCGGATCTTTCTCAAGGAGGAGAAAAGGAACTACAGGAAGAGGAGGAAGAAAAAGTTCTTGAAGTATCTCTGTTTGTAAATGATCCGAAAGAAGAAGTTGACAATCTTGAGGATGCTCTTCATCTATATGAAAGGGATCGAGAAAACAGAAATGTAATAGGAAAAGAAAGACGTAAGGTGAGTTTCTCCAATCAAGCGAGAAAACCAGCTGGCAGATGCGGACCTCTCCGCTACGCTGGAGGCAAAAAGTCCACCTTCTTCTGCCGGAAAGATGTGGATTTGGGAATGATCGTCGGAAAAGGTGGAAAATTCGCGAAGATGGCCAAAATGCAACATGGGGTTCACATGGTCGTGGTTAACGATGGGTCTGGAGCAGTTCATCTCACCGGACCTAAGAGAGGCACTGAAAAGGTTTACCAAGAAATCCTATTCAGAGTCGATAAGGATTTCAATCTCAGGGAACTAACTAAAGTCTCAGAAGGGCTGTTTGCAGTCGGCAAAGAAGATTTCGTGATGCTAGTCGACAAGGAATTCCGGGATGTCTTACGAGGACCACAGGACGTAACCCTGAAAAGGTTGTTCAGAGAACTGAATGTTGCCATCTACATCCCGGACAACTCCGATGAACGAAACTACATCACTATCTGTGGCCCACAGCAAAATGTCCTGAGAGCTGAGAGAAGAATAGCAGAACTGATTGAGGACGTCGAAGACTTTCCAAGGGATCTGGACATTCAACTGATGAGTTTAGATTGCTACGGATTCCATCTTCCACTCCAAGGCAGATTTCTTCTTCTAGCCCGAAAAGGATATGTGATTGAAGAAATAAAGCACCTATATGATGTTCACGTGATTCTTCCCAAAGCTCACGAAAAGAGAGAAATCGGTTATCTATTCGGTGAGTTGAACCAAGTGATTAAAACATTTAGACATGTGCAAGACATCCTCGGAGAGGTCAGAGTGGCCGACAGAGAGGTCCAGATGGAAGGATTGCACAGAGTAGCGGTAGGAAAGTATTGCTTCGATGTCGATCCTCAACACAAAGGACTCCTGGTTGGACCCGGTGGAGAAAATCTGAAGAGACTCGAAAGGACCTACAATGTTTCAATCATCATTCAAAAGAAGACTGATGGATTCATTACATTACAAGGACAACTTGAGGACGTCATGGACGCGTGTCAACAAATCAGCGAAATCATGAAGCCCACTTTCCAGAGGGGCTATGGAAAAACGGAAGAGCGAGAGAGGAAGAGTTTGCCGGAAGAGGAAATCTTCCAAGGACTGACAAAGATTGGAGAACGCCTCTACAGAACTGTCTTAGACAGAGAGGAACGGGCCATGGTCATAGGGAGAGGAGGCGACAACATCAAGAAGATGATGGAAGAACATCAAATCCGCTTCCAAGGCCCCAAGATGGACAAAGACTCCAATCATTGTACGATCCGAGGAGGCGAAGAGGATGTGATCTCGTTCTATTACGACGTCCTTGATATCATCAGGAATAAAAAAGAGAAGAATATACAAGGACGACCAGAAGGCGCAAAGGAGACTACCCCATCGAACTATGGCAGGAAGGACTTCCCCGAGGAAGAAATCTTCCAAGGACTAACTAAGATAGGAAATCGCCTCTACAAGACGGTCTTGAACAGAGACGAACGAGCGATGGTCATCGGGAAAGGAGGTGAGAACATCAAAGAGCTGATTGATGAACACAACGTCCGCTTCCAAGGGCCCAAGACGAACGAGGGATCCAACGATTGTACAATCCAAGGAGAAGAAGACGACGTGATTAATTTCTATAACGACGCCCTTGAACTCATCAATAATAAAGGACAGATGGAAAGGAAGCGATTCGATGGAAACGAAGGACAGGATGGGCATGGTCGGAGACAAGGTGGATTCACACTAGGAGATTTCTTATGTTAAGGTGGATGAAAGCCTTATAAAAACTTAGCATCGTTAAAATAGTGGATTAAAAGGATATTTAAGAAAAACTGAAAAACTAAAAAAAAATACAAAAATAGAAAAAAAATATAGTGGAACAAAAGTTTTTGTGAACAAATGATTTTGTTTGGGTTTAGTGAAATAGAAAAAATAGAAAAATTTAAAAAAAAATAAAAAAAAATAAAAAAATCCAAAAAAAAGAAAAAAAAATAAAAAGTCCAGCATGGAGGATAATTGGGTTAACCTAGAGGATTAGTTCTGCAGAAAGATGAATCTAAGTTTCTTTTAGTATGCTGTGTACCTTGAT
>NC_090729.1:60851490-60866490 GCF_036898095.1 Palaemon carinicauda | reverse complement strand
TTAACCTCTCTACCTCCTCGCCGCCCGTCCGTCTCTTCTCTGCGTAGCAAGACCAACAACACCTGCGCTGGAGTTTCTAAGGTAAAGTGATGCTAAAAACCCGTTTCTTATTTATCATTTTTTGATAATTCTTCTTTTTTACATGTCTATTATCTAATTTAGTGTGCATTATTCTCATGGGAAATTATGTGTAGTAATTTATTAAGGAGTTATCATAGGTTTTTGGGCTCAACCACGGATTAATCCTATTTCAATGTATTCTTATGAGAAAATTCGTTTCGACATCCGAACATTTTCTACATCCGAAGTCGGTTGTGGAACGGATTAAATTCGTATGTAGGGGTACCACTGTATTATACACTAATACCACAATCATATATACAGTAACAAGAGAATTCCACCCCAAGATAGTGGAAGACCATGTTACAGAGACTATCGCACTACCCAAGACTAGAGAACAATGGTTTGATTTTGAAGTGTCCTTCTCCTATATGTTGTCCATAGCGACAGAATTTTTTCTACCCTTACCAAGAGGAAAATAGTCACTGAACAATTACAGTACAGTAGTTAACCCCTAAAGCTAAAAAGAATTGTTAGGTCATCCCAATGTTGTCAGGTGTCTGAGGACAGAGGGAAACATGGAAATAATAGGCCAGACTATTTGGTGTATGTGTAGGCAAAAGAAAAATGAGCCGTAACCAGAGAAAGGGGTCCAATGTAGTATTCCTGGTTAGTACAGTGGTAACGTATTCCCCTAGCATTCGCATGGCAGCAGATTGATCCCAGCCCGGGACCGTGAGATTAAGCTGTTTATTGGGGAGGCCACTGCTGTGGTTGGGCACTACAGTTGGGGGTTGGACTTGCCCCGCTGACGTTCTGGTGTGCATCTGGTTTGATGAAACTGAAACCAAGCATCTTTACTTTTACAGCCTGGCTAGTCCTAGTACTCAATAACTCTCTAGTACCTTTATACATCACTCTAATTACAAGAACAAATTATTTTTCCTTATAGTTATTTAGTGTTTATCATGTATTTCTGACCATTACTATGGCTGAAAAATAACTATATTTTTTGTTTTCCCACTGAAAAGTCCCAGTTTCCCACAGGGATCCTACCTACTTGTTTTTATATGAGGGCAGGAAAACGCATGGACAGTGGTTAGCATCAATATTCATTGTCGGAAATAGCTAAAACCAAAAAATAAGCTGAAAAAAATATATGATTCATGTATTTGTCAAAATAAACTGAAGTGCAACATATTAACCAACCATATTTCACTATATTTATGGGAAGCGGTGCTTGTGTATATATTTACCAACTTTCTTCCCTACAGCTAGCATTCAATGGCTTGTGGTAGGATAGAAGTACATAGCATAATACACATTGTTTGTAATAATTCTTATTGTTTGCTTAACTTATGGTAAAATTATGCATTAGAAAGCTATAATTTACCTTAAAAAATTACCAATTGAATATCAATAGATACTAACCGGATTTTGGGCATCACTAGTCATGAGCTGAGCCTGGTGTATTTTATCAATTTAATTTACAGTTTATTTCACATTTCCCTATACTAAGAGGAGTGTTTGAATGATAATTTTCGAGTACATTCGCTAAGATTATAAATTTCATTTCTCGTATTCACAATAAAATAAGAAACTGCTGTACACAATGTTGACGTCTGACGTCATCGAGATGAACAGCTTCCAAGTTCCAAGTTCCAAAACTCCGATTAAATTACATCGCATTTGCTATTGTTACTTGTCTTTTGATTACGTAGAAAAAATATATTTTGAATTTGTCTTATGAACATTTTGTAATAATATTTTTATAACTATCATCGATTTTAATTGTTTATTTTACTTTCCAATGAAGTGGTTTTTAGTGCTTTTCTCTATAGCTTTATTTGAACCTCTGCTTTGCTCTCTACAGTACATATTTTAAATAATACACGTTCTGAAAAGTTTATTTTTCAATAAAAAAAATATATAAAATAATATAATAGTTAATTTTAAGCTAAATTACTTCGGGGATGATTTTAAAAGATAATTAAATATCCCAATTTATAAAAGAAATAAGTTAAACGCTCTCAAAAAAGTACATATTTTAAATAATACACGTTCTGAAAAGTTTATTTTTCAATAAAATAATATATGGAAATAATATAATAGTTAATTTTAAGCTAAATTACTTCGGGGATTATTTTAAAAGATAATTAAATATCCCAATTTATAAAAGAAATAAGTTAAACGCTCTCAAAAAGCATACGATTGCTCAAGTACTCAATGTACTAATGTTGCTGTGCATTTCTTTATAGCATTATTTGAACATCGCTTCTTTGCTCACTATAAATTTTAAACAATACACGTTTTAAAAGTTTATTTTTGCATTATATATATATAAAAATAGCATAAAAATTTATATTAAGTCAAATTACATGTTTGATAATTTTTTATAATAATTAAATATCCTAATTTGTTGCAAAAATAAGCTAAACGCTTCCAAAAAACATATCAAAGCTCAAGTACTCACTGTACCAGGGCTGCCATTCATACGATAATTATCGTACATGTACGATTATTTTAGGTCCAGTACGATGTACGATACATACCTTAGGTATACACAAATGTGTGTTTAATTGAATAATTATACTAAAATATATTGAAAAGTCAATCATGTAACTCCTTAATAATTATATTGAAACTGTGTACGATAATTTTGGTTGAAAAACGACAATTTTAAGGCTCATGTACGATAATCCAGTCGAATAATCTGGCAACCCTGCACTGTAACAACCTTGTTGTGCTGTGTTCAGCCATGGCCGTCGAACGTCCTTCGCGAATAGTATAATTAATTTGTGTTTGTGTGTAATTATCTGCAAATCGCGGAAAATGCAGACTCTACATTTGATTCGTGAATGTAATCCTACGCCGTTACCCCTTGTATTTAGAATAATACAGCATATTAACAACTTTCCAGTAGATAGCTTCTACCTTTCCAAGCCCAAGCTATCGATTCCATATTTTGATCTGTAAAAGGTAAGCCAAACCGTTTTCCTTTATTGATTTTCCTGTCCAAGGCAAAGTTTATACCATTATTTTAGCTATGCAGGCTAGGGATATTGAAAAAAACTATGAAATAATAAGCCCCTTGGCTAGCAAGGTAATGCGCAAACCTAGGCCTAACCTTTGGTAGGTATTAGGCTAAGGGTTAAAGGAATTACGTGTAGGCCTATATGTTGAAAATCATTCATGAAGTTGCCAATGCATTAAGCATTATGATTTATGATAAAAATAAGGTCGTAATGTAACGAGCCTAAAATTGGTAGTAGCCAATGGATCTAATGCCTGTTTTCAAGCTAGCCAATTTTATAGTGTACATTAGGCCTACTTGAAATGTTAAGGGTTTGTCTTTCATGTTTCTCACTTTGTAGCAAAGCCGGTAAAATTTAGGTAGACTCCACCCATATATTTTTTGCATGAAAAAAAAGAAATTTCTATTTTTCTTTTTTTTTGTGTGCGTTTTGGTCTTATCGTCCGCAAAATTTTGATTTTCCGAATACCACCACCCTACGTACCCTTACATAGGTCTAAGTGGGTAAAATTATAGAATAGTACAATAAATGGTTTGTAGAAAATAAGCCGTTGTTAGTGCATTTTGTGGTGTTTTGAACGTTTTTGATGATGATTTCGGACAAAAATCCATTATTGTGTAGTTATGGAGGGGCGATTACCTTGATACAAAAGCTGTGGCTTTGCGCTAGGTATTGTTATCAGTAACGTTATGAACACCTTAAAGTGTACTGTGTACCAGTCTCATACTTATATGAACTTTTATAAACTTTGAAGTCAGTCATAAGAAACCAGACATTGTAATAAAAAAGAAGTTACTGTAATTGAAACCCATTAATAGTAATGTAAGACGATCAAAATGCCAGAGCTTTTGTTTGCAAAAACTTCCAAACTCATAGAAAACGTGACTTTTCAACATGGTTTCTATGGAGTCGTTCCCAGCCATGTTCATTGTATAGTACTACTAAAGCCTCTTTACTTGATTGAGCGTATTTAGGATACCTATGTGTCGGTATGCCAAATTAACATTATATAATTATTTACAGTACACGTTTTTGTTCTGCCTTAGCTCACAATTTAACATTATCACATTATTCTTTTGTTCTGGGTAGTGGAACATGTTTCCTTCTACGCGTATTAGTCCCTTGGATAGTATTTTGTCATTATTTTAATTATTTAATTAGTTGCTTAGTTCAAACTGGTGAAAAATTTTGCTGGGCCTTGAGTCGCTCGGCTTGCGATTTAACATTTCACTGCTCCTCTGTTGTGGTAGGCAGTACATGGATGTGCCTTTCGCGTGGGCTAGTATTTTGACGTTATTTTAGTTACCTATTCAATCACTTGATTCAAACCAATTTTTGCTCAGCCTTAGCTCGCTTCACTCGAGTAATTCTTCGCGATTTCACTTGATTGAGATAAGAGAACAGTATAACCTAATAAATAAAAGATCAAGTAATCGTGAGAAACACACTTGCTGCGGGACAATTTCAAACAGCCCGAGCTACTTTGCTAGCTTTGCGCCAATTCCCTCTCTGCTCCATTCTCACTCTGACTCGTCACCAGAGTTGCCATTTCAGCACGTTTCGAGCTTAATCTGTCCTTTTTGGGGAAAATTGCTCGCTTTTTTATCATCTGGCACAGTTTCGCTATTTTACGCCATCACGAAATATAGTGCATTTCCCGTTGATAGTATATATGATAAACTGGTTGCCTTCCAGGGTCTTTCTTCCCAACTTGACTTATTGAAACAATTTCAACTTTGTCATTGTTATTTTTTAAATAATGATTTCGCGCATTTTGGACATTCATGTAGTGCGTCTTCAACATCAGAAATGGCAACCTTGCTCGTCAGTCTTGTATAGTCTCTCCTCGTGTGTGTGTATCTCCCACTTCGGTTCTCTTTGAGCAGAATCATGTTTTCATATAAAAAAGAGATGTATGTGTATACAGTTCATACTGTACTCCTGGACATTGTTTATATTTACGGGGTAATTTACTGTAGGTATGTGATTTCCTACAGTATTGTACTGTGCAAGAGATGACTCCAGCGCATCAGGAGTTGTGTCGTGTTTCAAGACTGCATAGAACTTTGCACGAAAATGATCAGTGGTCGTTGTATGAAATATGTACAATTAGTTAATCTTAAATTGTATGCATATTATACGGTAAAGACTTATAGTAATGTATAGTATTATTGTAAATGTAAGCTAAGTGTACGGTGAGTCAAGTCGTCCGAACCAAAACATTGAACACTTACAGTACAGTGAGCCCTCGCTACTTCGCGGTTCGACCATCGCGGATTCACCACTTCGCGGATTTTTTTGGTAACCCATATATATAAACATATCGCGGATTTTCCGGAAATTTCGAAAATACCGCGATATATGAAGACCCTAAATACGATATTTCGTTACCTGTAATTCCATTAATACTGTAATTAGTAATATCTGCTCTTACTGATGGTTCATTGCATTACATATGACATATAATTCAGTACAGAAAGAAATAAAACACGAAAAGAGAATGTGATCATACAATAATTCAGTACGTATACAGTACGTAGTAAAATTAAATCGAACATGAAACGCAAATCAGATGCCGTCATACCGTATTAGAATGGTGTAAGGCTGCTGATGGCTACTACTGTACTACAAATGTAATGGATGTGCATCTTTTCCATGAATCTTTTGTATGTATACGTACGTAGTACTGCATCCAATAATATTCTTTGTTGCAAAAATCACATCTCGAATAAGCGTACATATCCTACAACAAAACAAGCGTAAAATAGCGTACGTAAAGCTGTACTGTATACGTAGGGTACCTTGTATTTGAATTGGTAACTACTACGTAGCATATAAGACGGATTGTGACTGGTTCAAGCGCTGATAGATGACGAATCAGAACCCAAGTTTTGTAATCTAGCCTGTGATTGGTGTTTTGACCGCTTCTCCAACCTCCAGCATCTTTTCACGGCCACTTCGTTTGCCGCTCTCTCGCCGTGTAGATGCTGCTACGTTATTGTGAACTTTAATCTGTGCTGTGTGTGACTGTTTTAAGTTGAACTTTTTGTTGAACTTTCTGTTTAACCCCTACTGTATAATGGCTCCCAAGCATTCTGCTTCTGCTAAGGCTGGTAGTGAGCCTAAACGCCACTGAAAGATGATGACGATTGCTGAGAAGATGACGCTTTTCGATATGTTAAAAGAAGGCAGAAGTTATGCGGCCGCAGCCCGCCATTTTGGAGTGAGCGAATCCACCGTTCGCTACATCAAGAAGGACGAGGCGAACATTAGAAAGACGGCTATCATCACCTTTAGCAGATCAGCGAAGCGAGTCGTTACCACGCGTAATAAAACGATCGTACGCATGGAAGGTGCTTTAGCAGTGTGGATTGCCGACTGCCGGAAGAAGAACATAGCCTTGGATACGAACACCATCCGAACCAAGGCTTTGAGCTTGTATGAGAATTTTGCGGCAAAGGAACCTCAAGACGACGATGGCGACCATGCTGAAGAAGATGATGATGTAGATGAACCTCAACCAGGGACATCCACTGATTCCCAGCCTCAGAAACAACGTTTTTCCGCCAGCAAAGGATGGTTCGCGAAGTTTCAGAAACGCTTCGGCCTGAAAAGCGTTTCCCTGCATGGCGAGGCTGCTTCCGCTGACACTGCCGCTGCTGAAACTTACGCGAATGAGACGTTCAAGAACATTATCACTGAAGGTGGATACAAGCCGGAACAAGTGTTTAATATGGATGAGACCGGCTTGTTTTGGAAGAGAATGCTGTCGCGAACTTTCCTGTTTAAAGAAGAAGCCAAAGCCTCTGGCTTTAAAGTGTTCAAAGATCGCGTAACCCTCGTGATGTGAGGCAATGCTGCTGGATTTTTGCTAAAGCCGGGGCTTATTTACATGTCGAAAATCCTCGCGCTTTGAAAAATAAAAATAAGAATCTCTTTCCCGTGTACTGGATGCATAATCAAAAAGCATGGATTACGAAGATGCTGACCTCCAACTGGTTCTACCAGTGTTTTATCCCGCAAGTCAGTAAATATCTCTTAGAGAAGGGCTTGCCATTTAAGATCCTTCTCCTTATGGATAACGCTGGTGGACACGCAACTGACCTGTCTCATGAGGGCATTCAGGTTGAGTTCCTGCCACCCAACACCACGTCATTAATTCAACCGATGGACCAGGGGGTTATCAGGGCGTTCAAGGCCCTCTACACGAAGAATACCTAGGCGGACCTCGTTGCGTGTGTGGATGCTGCCCAAGAAGATGAAGATGAAAATTTCAATTTGAAGGCTTACTGGCAGAAGTACACAATAACCACGTGCCTGCAGAACATTCAGAAGGCACTGCAAGAAATGAAACCTGCAACCGTTAATGCAAAGTGGAAGAAGTTGTGGCCCCAGATTGTTTACGACGACGAGGGATTTACACCGTCTGAAATTCAACACTCTGCAATATGCAAATCTGTGCAGTTGGCTGTGATAATTGGAGATGACGGGTTTGGCGACATGACGACTGAAGACGTCGACGAGTTGTTGGACTGCCATTCCCAGCCGCTAACTGACGCAGACCTAGAAGACCTGACGAAATCGGCCTGTGAAGAAGACAGTGAAACGCAGGAAGAGACCCAAGAAATTGTCGAAGAAACGGGCTTAACATTAGAACGGCTTGCCAAGTTCTGCAAATGTCGCAAGAGTGGGATGAGGATATGGTTCGGTCTATGCAATTCTGCAACAAGATCGATGACGACATGACTCCCTACAGGATGCTCTTCGAGCAAAAAAAGAAGCAGCGGCAGCAACTTCCGATCACAATGTTCTTCCAGCCTCGTAAAAAAGAGCCAGTTCCTCCTGCTACTACGCCTTCGGAAGAAATTGAAGAAGTGTCCCAGGAAGAAGTTGAAGAGGTGTCCCAGGAAAAGACACCTCCGTCTGAAGAGACGTAAAATACTATCATTGGCTGAACAGTAGAAGACATCATCAGCTTCATCATCATCATTTCTACTGTGCAGCAAATTCATCGCCATCATCATTCAAGTTTTTCTTCAACTTCTTTCGTGGTGAGTACAGTAACAATCTTTATTTTTTACTTTAATATTCTAACATTTTAATATTTGTGCCTGTTTTAGTTTAGTATGCATTAAGTTAAAGGGAAGGTTTTAAAAGTCTGAATATACATGTTGTAACCTATCATTTTTTTGTTTAAAATTTACATTTACGTACGTAAAATAACTCTCTCTCTCTCTCTCTCTCTCTCTCTCTCTCTCTCTCTCTCTCTCTCTCGTAAATAGTTTTCCTGCTTTGCTACGTATGTACTGTATGATTTTATATAGATACGGTAAATAATATTTGTAATAACATATTTTCTAAAAGTTTTTACTGTAATATCATTATTTATCACTTTCATCATGCGCGTTAAATGCCTTCGTTTGTTTACTGAGCGTACTTTATGGCGGCGCCGTTTCAGGCGGCGTCATAAAGAAAAACATTTCATTTGGAAGTCCTAAGAAAAATTAAGTAAAACATTGGTAATAACAAAATCAACATACTGTACTGAATAATCAATATAATCGATGCAAAAACTAACCTATACACAGATGTGTAAATGCGTTTGTTTCTTCATTATGATCAGAGATAAACGTAAACAAAACATTGGTTGCCATTTTTTATCGTGCTTTTTGGCGTGTTTAGGAAACGCATGATATAAAATCGCCTTTAATATTTGTGCCTGTTTTAGGTTAGGGTACTGTAGTACATGCATTAAATGTTCTGTACATTGAAGGGTAGTTTGTTAACAGTACTACGTACAAGGGGAGGTTTTAAAAGTCTGAATATGTTAAATAAATACGTAAATATGGTGTCACTACTTTGCGGATTTTCACCTATCGCGGTCGGGTCTGGAACCTATCTACAGCGATAAACGAGGGCTCACTGTATAGATAAGCTTTACTGTAGTGATAGAACTGTACATGTATTACATTATCATTGAGTGTTATACAGTATTACTTGATAAGAAGAACGATAGTGTTTTGTTGTTATACAGTAAGTGTATGATGACGACTGGGTAAAATTATAGTTCCGGTCAGGGCAACAACTACTCTACTGAAGAGTTACATACTCTACTGTAGCTTTACTATGACCAGTATGTAGTGTACAAGTGTGCACATGTACCGAAAACTTACTGATATGTATTCATTTAATAACAAACTACTTATACTTTGATAGAAACCAACACTAGGCAGTACTTTGTATTAATTATCCGGGCATAGGCAATGGGCAGTGAGTTGTTAGGTTAGGTTAGTAGTTATCCCACCCTAGGGTACCAAATATACGGGAAGTCGCTCTTTTCACGCCTGTCTCTGTTACCTAACCCTGGCAAAGAGTGAGGCTGACTTACAGTCTTTCACTACTCTGTTCTGGCAGACAGTACAAAATAAATCGCAATCCTATCATAGCACTTAAAGGTATTGCATAATTGGCTGAATAAGATGATTTAGATACATACTTAATAAAGGTCTGAGTTCAAAGGGGTGAGTTTTTGCTTCACACTCCACCCTCTATTTGAACGTGGACTTAGCTCCCATTTCCCATTTTCAGGCTAAATATATCAAACTCACATTTCTACCCTAACCATCATTATTAACATTTTAATGCATACCGCAAGTGCCTTTGTCTATCTGGTAGTTCAGAAAAACACTGATGGGTGATGCTTTTGTTTAAGTTGCCTGTTCGAACAGAATAAAGGACCTGTTTTATATTTTTAACCTCTTGGTTATTTATTTGCAGTATTGGAAGATACAATTTAGTTACAGTTCTTATTTCTTTTATGGGGGTTAAGGTTACAAAATGAGCAAAACAGGAATTTTCTATTAATATCTGTAATTGTTCTGGCACTATGAACATTACAAACCTTACACTTTTCATAGGAGTATTACAGTATTTTGATGATAGCTGAAACTAGCCGTTAAAGCTACGTGAGGTGTTACTACGCTCCGCTAGTTAGCAGAGGGGTTAGCTAGGGTAGACCAACCATCCGCTCACACAAGCACTAGTAAACAACTGTCACTTTTTATTTTGGCTTAGTAAAGACGTACCCTTGCTCTCCCATCTAAACCTTTTAACTAGTTTATGATTAAAAGCAACTGGCCCAAAAGTTTGAAAATTCCTTTTTTCTTTTAGATGGTGATCCCGGACACCTCTTGTGTGTGATCTCCGTTGCATCCTTTGGTGAAGCCATGGCGCCCACCTCCGAGGGAAGTCTCCTCCGTCAACTTCTACCTTCCTTGGGGCTTTCGAGTTTCCCCGCTAAGGAATGGTTCCGAGTGTTACAGTTTTCTGCAGCACTCTGCTTCTGTGTCATCTTCGTATCTGCAGTTTCGACTTACGAATTAGAGCAGTGGCAGCAGACTGGTTCCCTTTGGTGTTTCCAGTCATGGTGATCCCTTTGGGGTGAACCCAGAAACTAGCTTCGGCTACGTTTCACGGGCAGCGCTCAATGCCGACCTTTACCTTGAGCTCGGCTCATTGACAGGAAGCAGAGAGCGAGGCCAGGAGGTCAGCCTCCAAGTGTTTAACTGCCATCCCTTACAGGGGAAAGGTATCTTCTACCAGAGTTGAACAACTTTAACCTTTCGAGGGAGAGTTACTCTCCACCAGCCACTATCAATCGATCTTCCTGCTTACAGGGAGAATTGCTGATAACAGCAACAGGGGTTGGTCGCCTTTCTTGCCTGCTGGAGAGACTGCCTTCATTCTAATGGTTTCCCCTTGCGGGAATTTGATTCGTCCATGCTCCGCTCTTGCTCTTCGGAGCTTGACAACGAAGCAGTTAGGTGACTGCTTGCAGTTCCTGCTCATCACAGACGTACCCTTAGGGTACAAAACGAGTCTCATGCGCAGTTTCCCTATGGGCTCTTTGCCGCAGATGGTTATTCCTGCTAAGCGCTTGCAGTCATCGCCTCTCCCATTCACATGTCTCGTAGGCTTTAACTCTTTGGTGTTATTGCCAACATCATACCTTAGGCACAACAAAGCTCTTAGAGCTTTGTGATGCCTTCGGGACCTGTGCTTCATGGTTTCTACCTCTTACAAGGGAGAAAGTATTCGTGGGCTATAACTCTTCAGGGTTATTACTTACATCGTGCCCATTCTCAACAAAGCTCATGGAGCTTTGTAAGGCCAAGCCCTTCGTGGCCTGCGCCTCATGGTTTCAACCTCTTACGAGGGAGAAACGGCTGTTCTTCAAGGCAAGCACAGCCTTTTTCGTTTCCTTCTGAGGGGATGAGATTAGGCTACTCGCCAACCCTCCTTTCAGGTTAGGATGATCATTAGTACTTCGCAAAGACTTTCGTTTTGCTGAGAAGTCATGCGCAGTGTTGCCTGCCCATCCACTGAGCCCTAGAGGGATAGGTGGGCGAGCTCTTCTGCCTGATGAAGGTCTGCAAACAACCCAGGTCGCTCGCCTTAGTAACCATTGCAAGTTTACGAGACCCTACTCCAACGCGCAGAGCTTCAGCTTACTGTTGCCTCAAGTGTGCGCTAATTCAGTAGTTCGCACTTTTGCACATTACACTCACCCATCCTTACAGGTTAGGGTCAACTCCTACCTCTCCAGCGGTCATTGGTGCTGGCCACCGTTCGTCGGCGCTGGCCACCGTTTGCTACTACTTGCCAGCACTCACTGACTATGGCTTATGCTCGCCAACATTTGATAATGCCTGACATTGGTTACTGGCACTCGCCCGCACTTGCTAGCGTTCGCTGGCAATCCTGGACAAACCTGCCTAGTGTTTTTGTTCTTTTCGTTCTGGGCCAACAAACCCTTAGATGCAAAACCACGTATCTTCAAGTGAAACTCCCTTCCCTCAGTAGATTTACACAACTACGGGTGTTTGTTAACACCTCATAAAAGGATGAAACGAAATCCTTCGGTTGTGCATGCACACTCTCCAAGACAAAACCTCTGGGTTATTTCCAGATGTTTATTGCTGGAAATATTTACGGTTGATCGCTTGCTGCCATCACATCCCATCAATGTGCCCCGGGTAATTCTCATTATT
The DNA here is from genome assembly GCF_036898095.1 of Palaemon carinicauda. Taxonomy (NCBI): domain Eukaryota; kingdom Metazoa; phylum Arthropoda; class Malacostraca; order Decapoda; family Palaemonidae; genus Palaemon; species Palaemon carinicauda. The sequence continues at coordinate 60,854,345 of NC_090729.1, read as the reverse complement.
TCGTGAAACTTAATCCTTCGGTGTTACTTTCTAGGACTTGTTTTCCTTACGGAATAAAGAGCCCTTTGGAACACCCGCACAATGGGCTAGTGAGACATATCCATGCAAGGTTATTTTTCGCAACGAACGATAGCAAGCAAGTATTCAGTTACAGGGACGGTTGTCCCGCCTACAGGGCCGGCAGGCAAACATTTGAAACAGACATAGGTTTCATCACTGCGGTAGCTGTATGTACTTTCGTGGGCGCACATATGCTCATGAACATGTTAACAATGCTACAGCTAGTTGACAACTGGTTTCTTTGCGCAATGATGTTGCTATACGTCACACACACATTTTTCCCACCAGTAGGCTCAGGCTCATTACCCTGAGGCACAGAGGTTATGGTTGCACAACCGCATGCGGGCAAGCGATCATTTTCTGCCGATAAGGACAATGTACCATCATACAATTAGAACACCGTTCTTATAAATCATTAGATTCAATGGTTATATTCCTAAGAGGAAGTCAGGTTATGCATTCCTATCCCACCTTTCCATAACCAGATATAGGTAATCTACCCTGAAGTAGACTTTTCCTTCATTCAAGGCAGCTCCTTCCTAACTTTCTGATCTGCCATCTTAGTATTTAGAATACCATACATAGACTCCGAAACTTCACATAAGCAAATCTGTTCTTAGGGAGGGAACATGCAGAACTCATGGCAGTTTTGCTGATCGGAAACAAAGAAGTACAAACATACAGTATTCGTCGTTTCTAAGGGATCTCAATCATATGAAGAAGGTCTCGATTGTGAACGTTGATCAATGTTCTCCAATCAAGTTACGGATGTTCGTCCTGCCTTGGCGGTGTGTTACTGGTTCATAGATGGACTTATGCATACATTACCTGTCCAAAAATGGATTGAAGATACGTCTCAATCTTGCCTTTCGGAAGTTATAGCATATTTTCGCCAGCATATGTATTGGTACTTTGTACAGGTGCTCTCTGAATGCAGTTACTTCACCTAATAAAGAAGACGTTTAAAGATGTGCGATCAACGTAGCTGCATGTCCCAGTGACCTTTCCCCAAGTACACGTCGTTATATACCAGAAGCTGTGCCTACCAGGACCTTATCTAACATGAGTAAACATGATACAGGTGTTCAAACGTCTGTTACCAGCTCTCGGCCTCCGATAAGGCCGAGATCTTGTACCCTCTATCTGGGGTAGAGATCACCGTCCTTTTCCCGTCCACTTCCTGATAGTTTCTGAAAGATGACAAGATCAGAATCATCCTGATGCTCTAACAATCATTGAGAGGCTACAGTGCATACTTCCTATCATCGGCGAGACTCCTTACCACTAACAGGCCTTCACACAACGTACCTATGCACTCGGTGCTTCTTTTGCTTGTAGGATCGCGTGAGTTACAAGCACTTTGACCGCCCTTGAGGACTTGGAGTTTCAAGCTATCAACTTCCTTTACAAAGATTCTCCCTTAACCAGTCTCTCTATACTTTCACTTGGAAATGATGGTACGTACCTGGAAAGTATCTACTCAAGAGGGCAACCCAAGTATGTTGGACATCTATAGTCAATTCCTTTTAATGGGGCAGATTTGCACCGACTCGCAGCGGGGCCCTTTTAGCTCTGAAAAGTTTTCTGATCGCTGATTGGTTAGAATTATCTTGTCCAACCAATCGGCGATCAGGAAACTTTTCCGAGCTAAAAAGGGCACCGCTGCGAGTCGGTGCAAATCTGCCTCGCTAAAAAAAATTGACTATAGTATGTTCTCGTGTCATGCATGCACGAGGCCATATTATAAGCAGTCTATCAATTTAGCATAGTGTGTTTTTTTTTTTTTGGGGGGGGGGGCTAGATTTCATCATCTGCTTTGTGGAAAATGGTTTTGCGTTAAAGTAAAGAGTAAGGCAATAATTATATTCCATGTGAATTAACTAATACATGAATGTTTAGACATTTTCTTTTAACCCTTTTAGATCTATTTGATGTGTTATGCGTACCATGATCTTTTTACCCTTCAGTTGTATTGAGTACTTATCAGTGTTTTCTCTTCATTAATTTACTTGTGTGATGAAAGTTTTACACAATGTGGAAAATTATTAATCGATTGAAGTGACATTTCGTCAGTGTTATCGTGAAATAGCATTAAATTTCTAGCTCTTAATAGTTTTTTTGTACTCCAAAATAGGCCTGGATCTTGTGTGAAAAATTTACAGGGTTAGGTGAGTAACATTTAAGAATTTTTTTTTTTTTTTGAAAAAATAACGATAGCACTCCCCACTACGTATCATCTCTCTCTCTCTCTCTCTCTCTCTCTCTCTCTCTCTCTCTCTCTCTCTCTCTCTCTCTCTCTCTCTCTCTCTCACACACACACACACACTAAGTCTGTTTTATAGCTGCCATTTAACGTTAGAATATCCTCGAAGCCTCTTATGTAAATCTACCCTCTGAAGACCGTTCGTGATTCTGAGCAACGGTCGGACCACGTGGAAGTTGATGAACGGGCATTTGGGATCAGTTTCCCCTCAAATTACCTTTCCCTCGTTCCCTCGGGCTCAGGGACGAGGGGAAAGTAACTAGAGTACCTATTATCGCACCGTAAACACAAACCTTTTCGAAAGAAAAATACACAGTTTAGATAGATTCCTGTGAGACGCAACTTGTTTGTTGGTGGGGTCGACCGCTTTTCTCGTGACTCCCTCTTCCCCCTCCCCCCCCTCCCCCCATTTTTTTATCCGGGCCAAAGTGCCATTACAGCCACAGGAAGTAATTCTTTCAAACCTTCTTTTTGAATGTGGTTTTTATTCCGATATTTTGACAAATGGGCCGGAAGTTCCCCGCCATACTTC
>NC_090729.1:60843990-60846490 GCF_036898095.1 Palaemon carinicauda | reverse complement strand
TGGCATTATTTGGTTGCTAGATACGTAAATTTGGCTTTTTTTTGTTGCTTGATACCTAAATTTGGCCTTTTTTTTGTTGCTAGATACCGAAATTTGGCGTTTTTGAAATTGGTTAGCCTTAGATGCTATATTTTCGGCCTTTTTCTACTATAAGGTTGACCTTTTAAAGCTATATTTTCGGCCTTTTTCTACTATTAGGTTGACCTTTTAAAGCTATATTTTCGGCCTTTTTCTACCATTAGGTTGACCTTTTAAAGTTATATTTTCGGCCTTTTTCTACTATTAGGTTGGCCTTTTAAAGCTATGTTTTCGGCCTTTTTCTACTATTAGGTTGACCTTTTAAAGCTATATTTTCGGCCCTTTTCTACTATTAGGTTGGCCTTTTAAAGCTATATTTTCGGCCCTTTTCTACTATTAGGTTGGCCTTTTAAAGCTATATTTTCGGCCCTTTTCTACTATTAGGTTGGCCTTTTAAAGCTATATTTTCGGCCTTTTTCTACCATTAGGTTGACCTTTTAAAGTTATATTTTCGGCCTTTTTCTACTATTAGGTTGGCCTTTTAAAGCTATGTTTTCGGCCTTTTTCTACTATTAGGTTGACCTTTTAAAGCTATATTTTCGGCCCTTTTCTACTATTAGGTTGGCCTTTTAAAGCTATATTTTCGGCCCTTTTCTACTATTAGGTTGGCCTTTTAAAGCTATATTTTCGGCCTTTTTCTACCATTAGGTTGGCCTTTTAAAGCTATATTTTCGGCCTTTTTCTACCATTAGGTTGACCTTTTAAAGTTATATTTTCGGCCTTTTTCTACTATTAGGTTGGCCTTTTAAAGCTATGTTTTCGGCCTTTTTCTACTATTAGGTTGACCTTTTAAAGCTATATTTTCGGCCCTTTTCTACTATTAGGTTGGCCTTTTAAAGCTATATTTTCGGCCCTTTTCTACTATTAGGTTGGCCTTTTAAAGCTATATTTTCGGCCCTTTTCTACTATTAGGTTGGCCTTTTAAAGCTGCAGTTCACCAGACGTTGTCATTTTTTCATTTGGAAAACATGGCATTCTGGCAACCCTGCTTCCAAAGGATCATAAAAATTACCCGCCCGTTGGATAACACATGCTCCTACTGGGCTGTAGCTCTTTGAGCTTTGGTTCGAGTTGTGTCGAGCCTAAATATATCCGGTTTATACTTCAAGTAAAGATTCCCAGCTTAGTTTATTTATTTCCTTATTTCTTTTCCTCGATTAGCTGTTTTTCCATGTTGGAGCCCTTGGCCTTGTAGCAGCCTGCTTTTCCAATTGGGGTTGTAGCTTGGCCAGTAATAATAATGATAATAACAATAATAATATACTTCGAAGTAAATATATCCAGCTTATAGTTCGTAGTAAAGATATCCAGATTATACTTCGAAATAAAGATATCCAGCTTATACTTCAAAGTAAATATACCCAGGTTATACTTCGAAGTAAAGATATTAAGCTTATACTTCGAGGTAAAGATATCCAGCTTATACTTCGAAGTAAGAATATCCAGCTAAGAATTCGAAGTAAAGATATCCATCTTATACTTCGAAGTAAAGGTACCCAGTTTATACTTCGAAGTAAAGACATCCTTCTTATACTTCGAAGTAAGAATATCCAGCTTAGACTTCGAAGTAAAGATATCCATCTTATACTTCGAAGTAAAGGTACCCAGCTTATACTTCGAAGTAAAGACATCCTTCTTATACTTCGAAGTAAGAATATCCAGCTTAGAATTCGAAGTAAAGATATCCATCTTATACTTCGAAGTAAAGGTACCCAGCTTATACTTCGAAGTAAAGACATCCTTCTTATACTTCGAAGTAAGAATATCCAGCTTAGACTTCGAAGTAAAGATATCCATCTTATACTTCGAAGTAAAGGTACCCAGCTAATACTTCAAAGTAAAGATATCCATCTTATACTTCGAAGTAAGAATGTCCAGCTTAGACTTCGAAGTAAAGATATCCAGCCTGTACTCCGAAGTAAAGATATCCATCTCATACTTCGAAGTAAAGATATCAAGCTTATACTTCGAATTGGTACAATTACTTCAGCACCCCTAGGCTTGATGGTCGATGGCTAATCTATATCAGTGAAAATGCGTTTATTGAAATCTCACATGTAGGTGTTAGACAGGCACTTGCCTCTAATTTAAGTTTGCTACTGTAATTATAGACGTGTTGAGAAGATACAAAAGGAAACATCTCCAGTTTATGTAGCACAGTGAATTCAAATGAAGGTGAAATTTGCATGAATTAGACTCGCTGGAGATCTGTAAACATGCAAGGGAACTAGTTAGGTAATTCTGTACGTGGTGATGAATATATTTTAGTTGGGATGCGCAATAGAATGTAATATGCAATAGTTTAACACTTGAACATCAAGTTTTATAGAATATCTTTAACCAAAAAAAAAGGTTTAATCTTGTGGTATTTAGACAAGTAGGTTTATTTTACCGTGAAGAAAAGTGGTATGTTTGTTTCCTT
>NC_090729.1:60823990-60838990 GCF_036898095.1 Palaemon carinicauda | reverse complement strand
AGCCTTTCTGACCTTAAGAATAATAGAGAAGTCTCTCTGATCTCAAAGAATATTAGAAAAGTCTTACAGACCTCAAAGAATATGAGAAAAGTGTTTCTGACCTCAAAGAATATTAGAAGTCTTGCAGACCTCAAAGAATATGAGAAAAGTGTTTCTGACCTCAAAAAATATGAGAATATTGTTTCTGACCTCCAAAAATATGAGAAAAGGTTTTCTGGCCTCAAAGAATATTAGATAAGTGTTTCTGACTTCAAAAAATATTAGAAAAATGTTTCTGACCTCAAAGAATATCAGAAAAGTGTTTCTGACTTCAAAGAATATTAGAAGAGCCTTTCTGACCTCAAAGAATATTAGAAAAGTCTTTCTGACCTCAAAGAATATTAGAAGAGCCTTTCTGACCTCAAAGAATATTAGAAGAGTCTTTCTGACCTCAAAGAATATTAGAAGAGCCTTTCTGGCCTCAAAGCTTATTAGAAAAACATTCATCTCAAAGAATATTAGGAAGAACTTTTTAAACATCTTGTTTAGACGGCTACGTATTTAGCTCTTGAAAGATGATGCTCTCTCTCTCTCTCTCTCTCTCTCTCTCTCTCTCTCTCTCTCTCTCTCTCTCTCTCTCTCTCTCTCTCTCTCTCTCTCTCTCTCTCGTTACAAAACAAACATTAGTGAAAATATAAATTTTGAATCATGCGTTGATTTACAAAGGGCAATATTTTAGTAAGTCTACAAGTGTCTTACTATAACTACATCGTAGTTATTTTATGCACTAAAAAGTTAGTTTTTAATATATTTTTTTAACTTACTATTTGTAGAAATAGTCAGTAATTCGTGGCAATAAGTTGCGTCAGCGATATTTTGTGATACGCATAGAATATCATTTATGATAAAGTCGTAGAACGAATTTATGATAAAGTCTTGAAACGAATTTTTTGATGAAGTCGTAAAACGAATTTTTTGATGAAGTCGTAAAACGAATTTATGATAAAGTCTTAAAACGAATTTTTTATAGTTTTTAAAACGAATTTTTGATAAAGTCTTAAAACGAATTTATGATAAAGTCGTAAAACGAATTTATGATAAAGTCGTAAAAGGAATTTTTGATAAAGTCGTAAAACGAATTTGTGATAAAGTCGTAAAACGAATTTATGATAAAGTCTTAAACCGAATTTTTGATAAAGCCGTAAGCCGAATTTATGATCGTCTTAAAACGAATTTTTGATAAACTCGTAAAACGAAATGTTTGGGAAGTCTTCGGGAAATTACGAACTGCACCTTACTGGAATATGCATTGTTTCAGTAATTATAATGTTACAAAAATTGCAAAATGTGCATTGTCCGCACCACCGTAATATGCAAGTTCAAACCTCAAATTGCACGTCAGATGAGCCGGAAGTCATATCGCGTGCTAAAGGAAACCAGAGGAAGTCATTACTCGATGTTGGTTTTATAGATAGCATTGCGTCAAGTCTCAGGTGGAAGATGTACTTAGAATCGATTTTCAAGAATTTTTTTTTTTTTTTTTTTTTTTTTTTTTTTTTTTTTTACCAATTATGAGAGCGAAATTGCCTGTTTATTACTTCTAGATTTTTTTTTTTACCAATTATGAGAGAGAAATTGCCTATTTATTACTTCTAGATTTTTTTTTTACCAATTATGAGAGAGAAATTGCCCATTTATTACTTCTAGATTTTTTTTTCACCCAATTCTGAGAGAGAAATTGCCTTTTTATTACATTTAGATATATTTAGGATGGTACTTGGATTCTTACATTGTAAAGGCATGTGTCAGTCTCAAGTGGAAGATGTACTTAGAATCAATTATCAAGAAGTTCTAGATTTTTTTGTTTTTATGAGAGAAATTGCCTTTTTATTACTTTTAGATCTGCTTAGGATGGTGCTAAATGGAATATTTACTTGGACTCTTACTTTAAAAAGGGATGTGTCGATCTCAAGTGAAAGATTTACTTAGCATCTAAGTTCAAGAAGGTATAGATTATATTTTTTTTTCAATGAATTATGAGAGAAAAATTGTCTCTATTACTTTCAGATATCCTTATGGTAGTGCGAACGGAATATTTACTTGGATTATTTCATTAGGAAAGGATGGATATGTGTACTTAACATTTATTATGAGAAGATGATAACATTGTTAATTAATATGGGTGGGATAGGTTAACAAACTTCATGATTATTACGGATCTCAACAATTTGCTCATGTTATGTTCTCGTGCAGTTACTTATTGACTTTTGTTGAACATATTAAACCTCTTTTTGGTAACTATTAAAGGACACGAACATATTAGTAACATCAATAGCTCTCATAATTGTTTGATATAAGAATTAAGAAAAAAAAACATTAACACGATCGAGAGCTTTAACGAAATCGGACCACATTTATAAATCAAGAGGAAAGTGCACAGAGATATGATTTCAAGTGGAAATCTTAAAAAAAACAAGGTTGCAGGAAACAAATTCTCTCTCTCTCTCTCTCTCTCTCTCTCTCTCTCTCTCTCTCTCTCTCTCTCTCTCTCTCTCTCTCTCTCTCTCTCTCTCCGTGTTAACGTCAGTGGACGGTTGACACGGTAGAGAGCATTAGCAAGAGTTGACCACATAAATAAAATGTGATGTGCACAAAGATATGATTCCAAGTGGAAATCTTAAAGAAAACATGGTTGCAGGAAATAGATCTCTCTCTCTCTCTCTCTCTCTCTCTCTCTCTCTCTCTCTCTCTCTCTCTCTCTCTCTCTGGAAATAAGAAAATGTATAAATGTTAGTTCTGATTTATTTAAAAAGAAACTTAAGCAATATTTTTAAAATTTTACTTGAATGTATATATATCCTAGATTTTTACAATCCAATTATTGTAAATTTTATGTAAATAATTTGTATTGTTATGTAACAGAATAACCATTTTGTAATGGAATAAAGGTTTTTGACTTTGACTCTCTCTCTTTCTCTCTCTCTCTCTCTCTCTCTCTCTCTCTCTCTCTCTCTCTCGTCGTCAACGTCAGTGGACGGTTACGTGGGAATGTTTCCCCAATTTCTGCGATCTCACCTGTGTGTCAGCGTGGGTGGGTGCATCCTCCCCCCATTTGGTTTCTTTGAAGGGTATAGGTCCTGCCTTTACGACCTCCCGTCTAATTACACAATTTACCAGGCTTCATTATCAAAAACCTTTTCCCATACATCTTAGAGCGGGAGACTTTCGCTTCCTCCTCCCTCTCGTTTTCGTCCTATTTCAGTTCACTTCGCTTCGATTTAGCTCCGATGTATTAAGGCCTTCGAACGAACGTCTTTGAGAAGGCTTCGAAGGGAGGGGGAAAGAGTACCTGACGGAGCATGCCAGAGGAGCTAAAGTTTTTCCCAGGCGTGGTGCGAGACATTTAACTGTTTGTGATGATACGTGTTGTGGCGACGGTTGGCCAGATACAAAACCCCCTTACGTCGGCCAATAGTTTCCTTCTTCCCACCCTCTTCCCTCGCCTTCTTCTCCTTCAGGTATACCGCCCCCCTCCTCCTCCCTTCTGCTTCGTGCGTCCAAGGCATCCTGCTACTTGGGACCCCTTGAACTCCTTTTGGGGGAGGCCTGGGAAGAACCTGTTAGGTCGCTTTGGTGCCATCAAATGGAAGGATTTTTTGGACATGGCCCATAGATAGATAGATAGATAGATGGATAGATAGATATTTTTAGCTGTTGTGCCATGAAATGAAAGGATTTTTTGGACATGGCCCATAGATAGATAGATATTTTTTAGATATATATTTTTATTGACCACGATACAAAATAATCTGAATTTTACAAAAGAATATTTGGTCAAATTACAAAATTAAATACAATAGATTTTGTACAATCTCTTAAACATACTAAATGAATTTCAATTACACATATATTGTACTGAAACTAAAAACAAAACCAATTTAACTATACGCCATCAACAAGTTTCTGTAATTACAATTTTACACATTATAATAATGTTGCATTCAATACAAATACAGAAGGTCATGTACAATTTTGCATACTACATCATAATCAGTTCTGGTTAATAGCAAGTCCAAAGCTGTGGTAACGTTATACGTCTGCCTGATCTATAACGAAAGTGGCTGATTTTTGATATCGAAGAAATGTCCTTTTGCTTTCTAGTGCCTTTCAACTTTTTTATATTCATTAGTTGTTTTCCATTTATTCCTCCTACTTATCACATTGATTGACTATCAATATCTTCGCCTTACGATTATTCCTCCGCAACACTGAATTGTAAAAACATTATATTGCTGTTAACTTACATCAAACCGGTTAATGTTCTTCTATATTCTCTTATGAAAAGAGCTCTTGTGATTACTGAGCTTAAATTTATATTCGTGAGTTGTTTTCCATTTATTTCTCCTGCTTATCACATTGATTGACTATCAATATCTCCGCCTTACGATTATTCTTCTGCAACACTGAATTGTTGTAAAAACATTATATTGCTGTTAACTTACATCGAACCGGTCAAAGGTTTTATTTATTCTCATATGAAAAGAGCTCTTGTGATTACTGAGCTTAAATTTATATTCGTGAGTTGTTTTCCATCCATTCCTCCTACTTATCACATTGATTGACTATCAATATCTTCGCCTTACGATTCTGCAACACTGAATTGCTGTAAAAACATTATATTGCTGTTAACTTACATTGAACCGGTTAAAGTTTTTATTTATTTTCATATGAAAAGACTTCTTGTGATTACTGACCTTAAATTTTGTTTTAATTTCGAAGACAAGGAAACTGTTATTTGAAACGGTTGCTGATTTGTTAAACCTTCACATCTGTGCTTCTTTCTGTAGGTTATCACGTTTAATGGAAATTTTGTAAGTCATCATAATAAATAAGTATCATAAGAAGCACGCTGTTTGTATTTATTTTTTATTATTTTTTTTCTTTATATTGTTATGAAGCTCAAACTTCGTCATGTATACTGTAGTCCATTTCTTTTAATGAGGCAGATTTGCACCGACTCGCAGGGGTGCCCCTTTAGCTCGGAAAAGTTTCCTGATCGCTGATTGGTTAGAATGATCTTGTCCAACCAATCAGCGATCAGGAAACTTTTCCGAGCTAAAAGGGCACCGCTGCGAGTCTGTGCTAATCTGCATCGATAAAAGAAATTGACTTTAGTCTAGTTTTCATCCTTTTCCACGAGATTTACTCATTGGTCTGGTTAATCTCCTTTTGATGATAATAATAATAATAATAATAATAATAATAATAATAATAATAATAACAACAATAATAATATCCTTTTACTTTCAAAATATATCATCTTACGGTGGCTCTAATGTGACTTCTTTCTATCGATAGCTCCTTTTATATACTAAAGATTTTATCGCCAGTATTAAATTTCTTTGTATTTTCCGTATACAGTAACATATTACAGTGAAGTTATTGACAAAGAAAACCTACCCGTTTGTACCGCTCGTAAATATTGTGAGATTACCTAACGGACTCCGTTAACCCTACCAAGGAAACATTCGTCTCAGAAGTCACACGCAAACATTTAATCTGGGTTTTGGTGGCCTGGTGGTAGCTTCCTTGCCTGGTGATTGCCAGACTGGAGTTAGGGTGCCGCGCGAACTCGTTAGTTCATTTGGTCGTTGAAACCTCACCGTTCTTGTGAGCTAAGGATGGGGGTGTTTTGGGGAGCCTGTGGTCTAGTGTCCTCTGCAGCCATTGCCTGGCCCTCATTGGTCCTAGCTTGGATGGAGGGTGGGCTTGGGCGCTGATCATAAGTAATATGGTCAGTCTCTAGGGCATTGTCCTGCTTGATATGGCAGTGTCACTATCCTTGCCTCTGCTATTCATAAGTGACCTTTTAGATCTAGAATCACACGAGATGGTATCTGGAGCTCCCCAGGGCAATGTCACTGTCCCTTGCCATTCATGAGTGACCTTTAAACCTTTAAAATCTAGAATCACACTAGATAGTAACTGGAGCTCCCCAGGGCAATGTCACTGTCCCTTGCCATTCATGAGCGACCTTTAAACCTTTAAAATCTAGAATCACACTAGATAGTAACTGGAGCTCCCCAGGGCAATGTCACTGTCCCTTGCCATTCGTGAGTGACCTTTAAACCTTTAAAATCTAAAATCACACTAGATAGTAACTGGAGCTCCCCAGGGCAATGTCACTGTCCCTTGCCATTCATGATTGACCTTTAAACCTTCAAAATCTAGAATCACACTAGAATACTAGATAGTATCTGGAGCCCCCAAGGGCAATGTCTCTGTCCCTTGCCATTCATGAGTGACCTTTAACCTTTAAAATCTAGAATCACACTAGATAGTATCTGGAGCCCCCAGGGCAATGTCCCTGTCCCTTGCCATTCATGAGTGACCTTTAAACCTTGAAAATCTAGAATCACACGAGATAGTATCTGGAGCTCCCCAGGGCAATGTCCCTGTCCCTTGCCATTCATGAGTGACCTTTAAACCTTGAAAATCTAGAATCACACGAGATAGTATCTGGAGCTCCCCAGGGCAATGTCCCTGTCCCTTGCCATTCATGAGTGACCTTTAAACCTTGAAAATCTAGAATCACACGAGATAGTATCTGGAGCTCCCCCAGGGCAATGTCCCTGTCCCTTGCCATTCATGAGTGACCTTTAAACCTTGAAAATCTAGAATCACACGAGATAGTATCTGGAGCTCCCCAGGGCAATGTCCCTGTCCCTTGCCATTCATGAGTGACCTTTAAAACCTTGAAAATCTAGAATCACACGAGATAGTATCTGGAGCTCCCCAGGGCAATGTCCCTGTCCCTTGCCATTCATGAGTGACCTTTAAACCTTGAAAATCTAGAATCACACGAGATAGTATCTGGAGCTCCCCAGGGCAATGTCCCTGTCCCCTTGCCATTCATGAGTGACCTTTAAACCTTGAAAATCTAGAATCACACGAGATAGTATCTGGAGCTCCCCAGGGCAATGTCCCTGTCCCTTGCCATTCATGAGTGACCTTTAAACCTTGAAAATCTAGAATCACACGAGATAGTATCTGGAGCTCCCCAGGGCAATGTCCCCTGTCCCTTGCCATTCATGAGTGACCTTTAAACCTTGAAAATCTAGAATCACACGAGATAGTATCTGGAGCTCCCCAGGGCAATGTCCCTGTCCCTTGCCATTCATGAGTGACCTTTAAACCTTGAAAATCTAGAATCACACGAGATAGTATCTGGAGCTCCCCAGGGCAATGTCCCTGTCCCTTGCCATTCATGAGTGACCTTTAAACCTTGAAAATCTAGAATCACACGAGATAGTATCTGGAGCTCCCCAGGGGCAATGTCACTGTCCCTTGCCTCTGCCATTCATGAGTGACCTTTAAAGCTTTAAAATCTAGAATCACACTAGATAGTATCTGGAGCCCCCAGGGCAATGTCCCTGTCCCTTGCCATTCATGAGTGACCTTTAAACCTTGAAAATCTAGAATCACACGAGATAGTATCTGGAGCTCCCCAGGGGCAATGTCACTGTCCCTTGCCTCTGCCATTCATGAGTGACCTTTAAACCTTGAAAATCTAGAATCACACTAGATAGTATCTGGAGCTCCCCAGGGCAATGTCACTGTCCCTTGCCTCTGCCATTCATGAGTGACCTTTAAAGCTTTAAAATCTAGAATCACACTAGATAGTATCTGGAGCTCCCCAGGGCAATGTCACTGTCCCCTGCCTCTGCCATTCATGAGTGACCTTTAAACCTTTAAAATCTAGAATCACACTAGATAGTATCTGGAGCTCCCAGGGCAATGTCACTGTCCCTTGCCATTCATGAGTGACCTTTAAACCTATATAATCTAGAATCACACTAGATAGTATCTAGAGCTCCCCGAAAACGCTCTTCTTTTGATATCAAAGCTTATCCGGATTAAATCTAAGCTTGACGTGCGTTTGAAAAACAAAAGGTAAGCAAGTCGTCTGCGGTGCTTTTATTATCCTCTAAGTATATAATATCTAATGACTGTGGCCAAATGTCAAAAACCTGTTTTTCTTGGCTCCAGGTCAGATTGAGAAAGGGGAAGGGGAGGGGGGGGGGTTGCTATTAAGGGGGGAGGGGTGAGGTTGGGGGGTGTTTGCTATTACAGCAAAGCGTGGGAACGAGAACGGTAGTCTTCCTCCTTCTGACACTTGCTTAACTTAGGTGATCCCTTCTTCTGCCTCCTCCTCCTACTGCTCCTCCTTCCCCCTGTTTCCTCCTACTTTTCCCCTTCCCTCCTGTTACCCCCGTACTTTTCCCCCTCCCTACTGCTGGCCCCTATTCCTCGTACTCCATCCCCCTGCTATCCCCTACCCTCTCTTACTTTTTCTCTTTCCCCCTGCATCTCCCTACATCCCCCCCTCCGTGTTTCCCCCATACATCTCCCCCTCCCTGTTTCCCCCATACATATCCCCCTCCCTGTTTCCCCCATACATCTCCCCCTACCTGTTTCCTCCTTCATCTCCCCCTCTATGTTTCCCCCCATAAATCTCCACCTCCCTGGTTCCCCCTACTCTTCCTCCCCCTCCCTGTTTCCCCCTACATCTTCCCCTCCCTGTTTCCCCCTATATCTCTCCTTCCCCGTTTCCTCCTACATCTCTCCCTCCCTGTTTCCCCCTACATCTCCCCCTTCATGTTTCCCTCTACATCTCCCCCTCCCTGGAAGCCCCTACTCTTCCTCCCCTTCCCCTGTTATCCCCTACATCTTTCCCTCCCTGTTTCCCCCTACATCTCCCCTCTCCCTGTTTCCCCTATACATCTCCCCCCTCTCTCTTGTTTTCCCCATATATCTCCCTCTCCTGTTTTCCCCTACATCTCCCCCTCCCTGCAAACCCCTACATCTCCTCCCCTTCCCTGTTTCCTCCTACTTTTCTCCTTTCCCCTGCCACCCCCTACTGCTCCCATTCCCCCTACAAACCCCCTACTCCTCCTCCATCCCCTTGCAACCCCTTACATCTCTTCTCCCTCCCTGTTTCCCCCCTTCTTTTTTCCTCTCCCCCTGCCCACCCCCCTACGCCTTCGTCTTCGCCCTGCCGATACACCCGAAATGATGATATTGCCCTGTTTGCTCCTGCAGGGGCGGATGCAACGTATTTCGATAAATCGGTACCTCCCCCTTCCCCCCCCAAAAAAAAAAAAAGAAATAATCTTTCAGATTTTCTTTCCCACGAGCTCAACATCACCATCACCTGAGGGATGCTGACGAGCTTCCCTTTGTGAATTTACGCATTTCTAAGTTTTTGTTTAATTTAAACTAGGGTTGAAACCATTTTTATCTCTACGGTTACAAAGGCGTAGAAACTGCGTATTTGGTATTACTAAGGCGTAGAAATTGACTGTTTTGGTTTTAAGGCGTAGAAAATGCGTATTTTGTTAATACTAATGCATAGAAACAGCATGTTTTGGTATTACTAAGGCGTAGAAACTGCATATTTAATACTAACGTGTAGAAACTGCATATTTTGTAATTATTAAGGCGTAGAAACTGCATATTTAATATTAACGTGTAGAAACTGCATATTTTGTAATTATTAAGGCGTAGAAATTGCATATTTAGTACTAAGATGTAGAAACGGCATGTTTTTTAATTATTAAGGCGTAGAAGGCTGCATATTTTGTAAATACTAAGCGTGGAAACTACATATTTTATTAATACTAAAGCGTAGAATCTGCGTATTTTTGTTATTAATAAAGCGTAGAAACTGCATGTTTTGTTATTACTAAAAACGTAGAAACTGCATATTTTATTACTAAAGCGTAGAAACTGCATGTTTTGTTATTACTAAAACGTATAAACTGCATATTTTATTACTGAAGCGTAGAAACTGCATGTTTTATAATTAATAAGTCGTCGAAACTGCGTATTTTCTTTCTAAGGCGTAGAAATTGCATATTTTGTTATTATTAGGTCGCAGAAACTGCATATTTTGTACTTAGGCGTAGAAACTGCGTATTCTATCATTATTAAGGCGTAGAAGCTGTGTATTTTGTAATTAATAAAGCGTATAAACTGATTATTTTGTTAATACTAAGGGGTAGACACTTACACACTGCATATTATTTTATTGCCTCATATTAATTCTCCCTGCTCACTGTTACTTGAATAACGACAAAACCCCGTTTTGTTTTTAGCTGATAGGAAAGGGTGGGTGAAGGATGAGTGAAGACAGTTAGCTAGCTAACCATGGTAGGGGAATTGTTCGAAAAGTTAATTATTAGTAAGAGTAATATAGGGCTTAACCCCCAATTTTATATATATTATATATATATATATATATATATATATATATATATATATATAATCATAATGATAATAATAATCATCATCTTTATTTCAGAAAAAGCCATATACAGAGTTACAATATATATATATATATATATATATATATATATATATATATATATATATATATATATATATAAAGGTATATTTTCTTGTTATGATCTTAAAGTTCGTTTAATACAATAATTACTCCTGGTTTTCGTATTCATGCAAAATCACCCTTCGCGTTCTTACCGTAAGTAGTAATTACGCATTGTAACCCATCTTTTACGCATTTACACCGAATCAATACGCATAGGTAACCTTCTCTTTGAGTGAAAGTCGAAAGTGTGTTTCCCATTAGACAGTTCAGCACAACGGTTAAGGCATTCTTGCTGCCCTGTCTTAATAGCTTATTAGCGAGAGTCCGACGGGAGGAGGAGGAGGCGACTCTTAGAGGCCAGTCGGGCTGCATGATAGCCGTCCAAGAGGACGAGATGGGTATTATTGGTTTGATGGCCGAGAGGATAGAACGCTACCGTTGCAGCCCAAATTACAGCCCATTTGGAGACTTGATTTGGTCTAATTTGGCTTCTGGTCTTACATAAATTCCCTTAATCTTCTATTTAAATTCCTGTTTAGGCTACGCAGTAACATTTTTCCGATAGGGCCTCGCCCACTCGCTGTGTCTGGGGGGATTTTTAAGAATTGGGTTGGGCTCGTGGTTCAGGGTACACTGGTGGGGAGGGAGGGGGGAGGGGTCAGTTTTACCTGAAGATATTCAATGTTTTTTCTTCTTCTTCTTCTTCTTCTTCTTTGCAATTGTTTGTTTTGGGTGTTCAAATGTTAACTTTATTCTTGATTTTTTATTATTCCATCAAATGTGTTTGAATATGTATTTTTGTTCAAGGTTTTGGGCATTTTAGTAGAGGTGCTTAATAATGTTTCCTTTAGAACTGGAGAAATTTTCTTATTCTTTGCCGACTTTTAATAATAATGATACTGATAGTTATGATAATGAAGATGAAAAAGGCTATCAATATTGATAATTCTTAAATACACATCGGGATGAAAATATGTATGAAAAACAATTGAATACACATAATGTTTTAAAATCATCTGAATGAAGGTAACCTTGCACTAGTTTTGATAATGTTTTTTAATTAAAACGATGTTGTGGTACTGAAGACTGGTATAGTAATGATAAGTTTTGAAAGTTGCCGAACAAACTTCAATTAGTAAGACACCTGCATGTGGTTACGTTAGTAAAATTTGGAAGTTATATATATATATATATATATATATATTATATATATATATATATATATCTATATCATATGTATGCATGTATATATAATATATATGTATATGTATATATATCATATATTATACATATATATATATATATATATATATTATATATATATATATATTGTATGTGTGTGTTAAAAGTGTATGTTTATGAATGGTATATGTATGTCTAAATATCTACTCTCTATAATATTGATTTTCCAGATTGACACGAATTCTCTAACAGTGGCTGAGCTAAGAGATAAACAGACCAACAATAACTAATCCATTGCGTCTTTATCTATGGAATCAATGCTCATCTCTGGTACAGGGACTCTTCTACTGATTGTACCACTTGCCTCTGTAACTTGCACGATCTCTTGTTGGGGTTCCAGGATGTGGAAATCCCTCAATTTAATATTATCAACCTCTGTGCTTCTCAGTCACTCCCCCCCCCCCTCCGCGCTCCTTCCCAAACTGTTTGAATTATTATTATTATTATTATTATTATTATTATTATTATTATTAGCCAAGCTACAACCCTAGTTGGAAAAGCAAGATGCTATAAGCCCAAGGGCTCCAACAGGGAAAAAATAGCCCAGTGAGGAAAGGAAATAAGGAAATAGATAAATTATGAGAATAAATTAACAATAAATCATTCTAAAAACAGTAAGCGTCAAAACAGATATGTCCTATGTAAACTATAAAAGACTCATGTCAGCCTGGTCAACATAAAAACACTTGCTCCAACTTTGAAACTTTTGAAGTTCTACTGATTCAACTACCCGATTGGGAAGATCATTCCACAACTTGGTCACAGGCTGGAATAAATTGGTATGTAGGTATGTAAGTATGAATTGCAGTAGACCATGAATTTATTTTCAAAACTAGATTTATTCTGTGATTATAGGATAGGTTCACATCGATGTTTAATTTTCAGGTAGAAGTAGTGTTGTTTATATCCAATTCCGAAATCTATAGAGTCTTTTGTTTCAATAATAAAACCAACTTGTTAAGATACTGTGGCCTGATTGGTAACGTCTCTGCCTGGTGTTTGGCAGTCGGTGGTTGAGTCCCGCTCAGACTCGTTAGTGCCATTAGTGTCTGCAACCTTACCATCCTTGTGAGCTAAAGTTGGGGGTTTGGGGGAGCCTATAGGTCTATCTGCTGAGTCATCAGCAGCTTCTGCCTGGCCCTAATTGGTCGTAACTTGGGTGGAGAGGAGGCTTGGGCGCTGATCATATAATATATGGTCAGTCTCTAGGGCATTGTCCTGATTGCTAGGGCAATGTCAATGTCCCTTGCCTCTGCCATTCATGAGCGACCTTTAAACCTTTAAACAGCCACCTGATTCTGTTCTTGGACATTAACTTTACTTTCCAATTCTTATGTGTATTTATTTTCTGTTTGTTTAATTTGGGGAAATTTTTAATGTAAAAAGGGAAATACTTTGAAAGAGCATAAAACCTTGGTTTCTTTCTTCATTACATTTATTTAACTCTGTAAATAGAAATAAGGAAAAATGTTCGCTTAAAAGAGTGCTGGTGGAAGACTTGAGTAATAGGATTACAGTAAACAGCATTGCTCGAGGGATCCATAGTAATAAGGTTTAGAGAATACTAGGATGCTTTAGACATTGACTTGTATATTAAATTTCATGGGGGTTTCTGAGTGTATATTAAATTCATGGGGTTTATGAGTATATTAGATTCATAGGGTTTCTGAGTATATATTAAATTCATGGGGTTTCTGAGTGTATATTGAATTCATGTGGTTTCTGAGTGTATATTAAATTCATGGGGTTTCTGTGTGTATATTAAATTCATTGGGTTTCGGAATGTATATTAAATTCAATAGGTTTCTGAGTATAAATATTAAATTCATGGTGTTTCTGAGTGTATATTAAATTCATTGGGTTTCTGAATGTACGTTAAATTCTTGGGATTTTTTTAGTTTAGGTATTTTGTATCAATTATCATGCATGTAAAAACTACCAAGAATAACAAATGATGTCTGTTGCAAAACTCTATTAAAGTTTCCCTTTTAATATTTCAAGCCATTGGAATTTTTCAACAAAGTCTAATTGGCACATGTATGATTCTCTCTCTCTCTCTCTCTCTCTCTCTCTCTCTCTCTCTCTCTCTCTCTCTCTCTCTCTCTCTCTCTCTCTCTCTCTCTCTCTCATGAAAAAGGTTGTCATGATAATTGCATTTGCAATTTTGAAATAAGAAATTATTCGATTTAAATTTAACTGGGAACTCTTCTCTCTCAAGACTACCAGGGGCATGGCAATCAGTATGTTAGATCAATTTAATTCTAAACATATTTAGTGTAAAGTACTGCGTAAAGGAAAGTATTGTTGTTGTTGTTGTAGTTGTTGTTGTTGTCGTTGTTGTTGTTGTTGTCGTTGTTGTTGTTGTAGTTGTTGTTGTTGCTTTTGTTGGGGATGGCGGTTCATCTGCTAACAGGAGCAACATGGACTAGCAATTGCGTCCTATTGAAAAAATAGTGATCTTATTGCAGACCCCTTAGGTATGGTGAAAGCGATAATGTGCCACAAATGGGAGAGATCTTTAGCAAGATTAAATGGCAAAATATTTCGATGTGTTGGTCAGCTGAGACGTAAACCGAATTTAGGAAGGTTTTCAACTTAAAAACTATTGATTCCAAGAAACTGTAAATCGAATTTTGATAAATTTTGGCCTAACCTGAATTCCTTGCCTATGATTTAAAGATTAAAGGTTTAAAGATTGCTCATGAATGGCAGAGACAAGGGACAGTGACATTGCCATAGCAAGCAGGACAATGCCCAAGAGACTGACCATATATACATGTGATCAGCTCCCAAGCCTCCTCTCCACCCAAGCTAGGGACCAGGGAGGACCAGGCAGTGGCTGCTGATGACTTGGCAGATAGATCTATAGGCTCCCTTAAACCCCGCAACCTTAGCTCACAAGGATGGTAAGGTTGCAGACACTATGGCACTAACGAGTCTGAGCGTGACTCGAACCCCCCGACTGGCAAACACCAGGCAGAGAGAGACGTTACCAATCAGGCCACAACAACCAGCTATTAAAGTCAACAAATAGTCGGGTGGCATATGTAATAGGTATCATGTTATTACAAAATGTTATTTTGCTTTATTAAATGATGTAATGTTTTATTACGGTATTTATTTATTTTATCTTTGTTATTTTCATTTGGATTTGTGTTGTTGGGGACCTCCTGTAATGTCGGGGGGGGGGGGGGGGGGCCTTGGGCAAGGGTCTGTTTACCTGGTATACTTGTATGATTGGCGGAGGAGGAAATGATGTAATGTTTTATTACATTATTTGTTTATCTTATCTTTGTTATTTTTATTTGGATTTGTGTTGTTGGGGACCTCTTGTAATCTCGTGGGGGGGGGGGGGGGGGGGGGCGTTGGGCAAGGGTCTGTTTACCTGG
>NC_090729.1:60806858-60823490 GCF_036898095.1 Palaemon carinicauda | reverse complement strand
GTACACTCGGGCACACTATTCTATCTTATTTCTCTTCCTCTTGTTTTGTTAAAGTGTTTATAGTTTATATAGGAGATATTTATTTTAATGTTGTTACTCTTCTTAAAAATTTAATTTTCCTTTTTTTTTCCTTTCCTCACTGAGCTATTTTCCTTGTTGGAGCCCCTGGGCTTATAACATTGTGCTTTTGCAGCTAGGTTTGTAGCTTAGCAGTTAATAATAATAATAATAGTAATCCTTTAACAGTTGTTTTATGAATTGTATTTCGTCCAGAGAAAAACATTTAGTTTTTTCGTTTTAATGACAACCATTTTCGTACCTTGGCACACTCGCCCATCGAGTTTCCTGGGTTTCATTTTAAAGGTTATTTTTCATCTAATTGTAATTAACCCACACCTTAACCTTTGGATACCAAACCAGGTTAACCTCCGTCGCCTGCGGTTGATACGACATATTGTTTTTTTTTTTTTTTTTTTTTTTTTTTTTTTTTTTTTTTTTTTTTTTTTTCAATACTTTATCTGTATGTATTCTCATAAAAAATTATATTGATTAAAAATCTGGTAAGTGTTTCTCAATGTATCATAGTCTTAATACTTTTATTACAATTATTGTTTTTTTTTTTTATTGTCTAATTAAAGCTTTCATTGTTTTTCCTTGATATTGCAGCTTCTGCAATACCCGTCTTTTATATACTACCTTAACAAAGGAGTAATTATTGCAAAATACATAAGCTTAGGCTTAAAAGGGGTGATATCGAGTCCTATCGGGATTATTTTTACATTTTCATGTATAGTGTATATATATATAATATATATATATATATATATATATATATATATATATATATATATATATATATATATATATATATGTATATTTATAATATATAATATATATTATACATATATATATATACATATGTATATATATGTATATATATATTATATATATGTATATATATGTAATATATATATATTTTTGGGCTCAAGCCATGTCGTCCTGATGGAAGTTCCTATAGGGTAGCTTCCTAGGGTATATTACAACTACGGCGATATTCCCAGAGAATTTACCTTAAGGTACCAGAATTCTAACTCCTGGAGCGAGTATCCCTCGTGAAAGGGATATCGCGACATATCAGAGGACGTATTCTAGACACGTCACATGGCAATCTACGACCTGAACAGAGATTTCGTCTCGTAGGAGGGAGATTGACGAGATACGAATTCGGGAAAGAAAAAGGGGAGCCGCTCCCAAGGCTTCCCTATCCCCCGATTCGTATGCGTGCCTGGCGCCAATCCTGGCGCCATCTGTATTCCTTTTTGCGTAGCTTAACAACTCGGTGTTTTTTCCTGTTTTTCTCGCAAATCTTGGATTTATTCAGCTTTTCATGGCTTCTTCGTCTTCGTTGACCTCGGATAAGTTGAGTATAGTGTCTGTTATGTATAAATGTAGGCTCTTGGTAAATTTTGAGTGATTAATGGGATTAATCTTTGATACAAGAGCCGTAGCCTACCAGAGGTGTCCTGGACACTGTCACTCGCTAGGTATAAATTAGTTAGTCAGAGTGACATTCCTGGTTGTTTTGCTTAATAAATTTTAGCTATTTAGCTTTACATAGGATTTCCTTTCGTGCTTAGTATTATTTGGCGAAGTATTCGCCATTCTGGCCTACGCTAGGCCATGTAGCCTAGTCGTTTGGTCCTAGTACTTAATGCATGATTTTGGTTTTTCCGAGTGTAATTAAAATTTTATTGAAGCTTTAGGCTATATTTTATACATTTTAGACTGTGTGGAATATTTCCAAGATTGTATACGTGAGAGTTTCGGTGAATTAGGTAATCGATTCTCTTGGTGCCTAGGCTAATTGCTTATGGAGCCTTAGTATACTTTATTATACTCCCCGGTTGCTTTCTTTTCTTCGGAGAAGGTATGCAATCCCTTTCCCTCTGTTTAAGCCTTGGGCTTATCCCTAAGTGGTTTTTTCCGAATTTATTTTCGATAAAACTATACTAGGGTGTTACTGTACCTTCCTGTTCCAGCAAAGTCTGGTTCAAAGAGGGACAGAACAACAGAGTTTTTAGTCTGAGTCCGTGTTGTCTGGCTTGGGGCAGAGTCTCCCTCGCTGACCTAACACTTACAAAGGGAGCTTAGCTCCCTTAGGTCACTATCGAAGGTTTCTGTAAGTTATGATTCCTTCTTTTGTGATCGACCAGACTAAGTCCTGTTGCTGTTCTCGGGGAGGATAAAATCTTCCCTTGGGAGTAGCAACGCCTTCCTTGCTTTGGTGCTCTGGAAGCTGGCAAGTATTATACTACTGTGCTGGCCCTTTCCCTTAGATCTCCCTTAGGCTAAGACAAAGTTCTTGGCTGCGGGTGATCTGTCACTAAAGCAAGGTTGGCAGGACCCTCTTGTCCCTTCCCCCTCTATCTCCGTAATGGCCTAGCCATTACTGTACTGTACCTTGCCGGCCGGCAGAGCTGGCCGGCAGGGGTATTACTGTACTGTACGTCATTCTACTTCTGGACCTAGTATAGGTTGGGATGTGGAATTGACTAAGCCCATTGCCGGCCGGCAGAGATGCTGGACGGCAAGGGTCTTATGTTTTCGAGTGCTGCCCGGACCTCTCTTGGTCCCTCATCCATGCCTGCCGGCAGAGCCGGACGGCATTGGTCAAGGAAGCCTGAATTAAGTTTCTCCCCTTCCTTATATGCACTCTTTCGGTTGCCGGGCTCGGGGGGTTGTGTACACTCTTATCCCGGCATCCATTCTATTTTCTTCTAGTGCTGTACCTGTCCCGGCTGCCGGCCTATGGGGCCGGCTGCCGGCCTATGAGGCCGGCAGCCGGGCAGGTGTAGTCTTCTGGTTCTTTTGCTGCCGGCTGGCATCGGTCTTGTACCTTTGCCGGCCGGCTTATGTCAGTCCTTGTCTGCCGGTCACCAAGAGTGTGGCCGGCAGCTGGGTACTACCTTGTGTAGTTGCTGGCCGGCAATCATTGCCGGCCAACACTGGCTGTTGCTGGCCGGCAGCTGCTGCCGCCGGCACAGGCATTTGAACCAGAGGGCTGCCGCCCTATAGCTGTTAAGTAGTATACTTTAAAGCTAATTGT
Organism: Palaemon carinicauda; assembly: GCF_036898095.1. NCBI lineage: Eukaryota > Metazoa > Arthropoda > Malacostraca > Decapoda > Palaemonidae > Palaemon > Palaemon carinicauda. Next base: position 60,820,384 of record NC_090729.1, on the reverse strand, counting down.
GGTGTGTGCCGGCCGGCAAAGGCAGGCCGGCACACATCCTCCTATACTGTACTAGTATTCTTCTGTATAGCATATACAGTAAGAAGAAAACTATAGTAAAAGTTTAGGTACAGCACTGTATCTTCTAACACTATTGTGTTTTCTTGCACGGCCCTTTGCTGTTGCCTTCAGACAAGAAGCAGAGTTCTTCCCTGTCTATTATCCCGGATTTTAAAATCATTGCCTAGGTGTGAGCTCCACCTGTTTCCTCTGGAAACTTTGCATTGGTTACTCTAGTAGAGATAAACCATTTTGATTTTATTATCTGGAAGGCTGCAGCAATGGGTTGTGAGGGAAACACAAGTGTGTGTCTTTAATTTCTGAATTGTTATGCTATACTATGCATATCCAGTGATACATAGTTCACTTGATACTCATGGAAATTTCTTCTCTTTACAGAAGGACACTCCGAAGTGGGGAAGTGCTTTCTGCAATGTCAGCAGCAAGAACCTCTGCGGACATGAGTTTTGTAGGAGACACGCAGCATACGCTGTCTCCAAGGATGATCTCCGGTATTGGGACCCTCAGGTATGTACTGTGTGCACTAACCTGATTAATGAGACATTTAAATAGCTAGGAAGAAGCTTCGTACCTGGGTAAGGGGCTTCCAAAAGTACACTTCTGGCCCTTATCTTCCAAGTGAGAAGATGAGGGCGTATCTTTTCCCTAAGGCATCAGCTGATGCAGTGATTCCCCAGCCTCAAGAGGAGATCCCCTAAGTTCAGATCCAGGTGGATGCTGAAGTCGCAGTCGCGATGCAAGACATCCAGCTAAATGACAGGATATCTGATGTGGACGGGTGTCAGGAGGAAGACCTCCTTGCAGAAGCCCAGGATGAAGTTCAAGCCCCTCTACATCGGCCGGTCTCCCAGTAGAGCTGGGACAGGCCCTCTCTTCTATTGTTGGAATGATCCAACAAATGCAGAAGGAGAATCAGGAGAAGGCGGCTGCAATGGAACTGCGAATGCAGTGCCTTGCAGAATCACATGGGCCCCAGAAAAGCTCAATGTGAAAGACCTTCCTTTGTGCTCGGATGCTAACCTATGGAGGTATGCTGAGCACATGTCGATGACGACTGGAAAGATCGTCATCTCGGATATGCTGGGCTCAGTTCCCCTGGAGGGTGGAATTCTGGCCCAGCAAGGCACCATATCCGGACTGTTATGTCCGGCTGAGGAAGGAACCAGCTTCAAAGGAGGAGGCAGAGCCGAAGGAGGTCATAGTGATGACCATGCTAAGGCTCAATCTCTACTTTCATCTTCGATGAAAGAGAGGGGCTTCTCTAACTCAAAGGTAGCTGCATTGAATAGGAAGCTCCCTTCCTTTGTGTCCTCACCTACTAGAGCCTTCCCCCTTTTACAGAAAGGGTTTCTGGCTGTACTAAAAGCAATCGAGGCCGGCAAGTCTTGCCCCTCCCTAGAGGAGTGTAAACCCTTGTCGCTGGCCCTGCCTATGGACCACAAAGATTGGAAGGACGTCCATCTTACGTTCTAAGTGGGAAAGTTGGAGGCTGATATTGCCGGACGTCAGTTCGGCAAGGACCTCCCTAAGCTGTCTGACTTTCTTTTGCGAAGTGAGTTCGATACAAAAGAAAGACTGACTGCCTCAATGTCTCTTCAGACTACTCTCGAGACGATGGCAAGTGACCCCAAGGTCCATGAAATGTTCATGGTAGTGGCCAAGCCTCATCTGGCCACAGTGACGAAGGACCTTTATGGCTTCGTCAAGGCAAGGAGAGCTTGTAGGGAGTTCGTGTTTACCTCGGCTACAGTGAGGCACGAGCTAAAGAAACTAATCTCCTCCAACATTTGGGGAAAAGACCTTTTTCCCTACCGACTTGGTCAAAGAATTTTTTGATAAAGCCACCTTGGAGAATAGAAACCTTCTCCAGAAGTGGGACCTGGCTGTCAAAAGAAAGTCTTCCCCGGATGAGGGTCCTCAACCAAAGAGGAAGACTATGAGGACTAGGCTACCGTCTCGGCCAGCCAAGCCTCTTAGACAGCAACAGCAACTGCAATTGCCATTGCCCCCAGTGCCCCAGATCGTGGCACAAACCCCGACCACCTTTCAGTGGGTACCCCAGGCCGTGTCGACACAGTCCATGGCATTCACCCCAGCGTTCGAAGGGCAGTCTACTTCCTTCCGAGCAAAGCCTAGAGGAGCAGCCAGAGGCTCGTCTAGACGCCCCTCAAGGGGAAGGGGATTCAGGGGTGGTCGTGGTCAGGAAGGCAAGACCTCAGGACGGCAGTCCAAGTGAGGTGATACCGGTAGGAGGGAGACTTCTGAAATTTCGGGATCGGTGGACCTTCGATCCCTGGGCCCACAGCCTACTCAAGAATGGATTGGGCGGGAGCTGGTACAGCACTCCACCCCCGTACCTTCGGTTTTTCCAACACTCCACCCCCGTTATGGAGGAGTACGTTCAAGAACGGTTGGAGAAAAAGGGTGAAGCCCATCAATTTCTAAGGGAGGCTGTTTTGTGTTCCCAAGAAAGACTCGGAAAAGCTCAGAGTCATTCTGGACTTGTCGCCACTTAACAAGTTCATAGTGAATTGCAAATTCAAAATGCTAACACTGCAACACATAAGGACCTTACTGCCCAAGAGGGCATATTCCGTCTCTATAGACTTGTCAGATGCCTACTGGCACATTCCAATTAGCCATTGACTCTCCCCCTACCTAGGGTTCAGGCTACAGCGAAGACTATACGCCTTCGGAGCCATGCCATTCGGGCTAAACATAGCCCCAAGGATTTTTACGAAGCTTGCGAGCGTAGCTCTCAAACAATTTCGCCTAAAGGGAATTCAGGTAGTAGCCTACCTGGACGACTGGTTGGTGTGGGCAGCATCCGAGACAGAATGCTTGCAAGCTTCCAGTCAGTGATCCAGTTCCTAGAGTACCTAGGCTTCAAGATCAACAGAAAAAGTCTCGACTTTCTCCATCTCAAAAGTTCCAGTGGCTAAGATCCACTGGGACCTTTTGTCACACCGTTTCTCCACCCCAGCGAAGAAAAGGAAGGAGATAGCGGGTTCTGTCAAGAGACTTCAAGATTCCGAAAGGATATCAAGACACGAGCAGGAGAGAGTACTGCGCTCTCTCCAGTTTGCTTCGGTGACAGACCCAGTGCTAAGAGCACAGCTAAAGGATGCAATCGGAGTTTGGAGAAGTTATGCATCAAACGCGTGAAGAGATCTGAGAAGACCAGCCGCTTCGGCTAAGTACTCTTCTCAGGCCTTGGTCCCAAGCCAGACATCTAAAGAAGTCAGGTTCTTCTTCAGCCACCTCCCCCGTCGGTGACGATTCACTCAGACGCCTCAAAGGAGGGATGGGGAGGTCACTCTCATCGGAAAAAAGTCCAGGGGACTTGGTCCAGGCTATTCAAGACCTTTCTCATAAAACTTTCTAGAAGCTAGGGCAGTGCTCCTTACCTTAAAGAAAGTCTCCCCGCGTCATTCGTTCCACATAAAGTGGTAATAGACAGCGAGGTAGTTGTAAGATACTTGAATCGACAAGGATCGAGGTCACCACCTCTCAACCAGGTGATGTTGGCCGTCTTCCGATGGCGGAAAAGAAGAAGTGGTACCTGTCGGCAGTTCACCTTCAAGGAGTCCGCAATGTGACAGCGGACGCTCTATCCAGGTTCACACCGATAGAGTCGGAATGGTCCTTAGACGCAGGATCATTCTCCTTCATTCTGAATCAGTCCCAGAACTGCAGATAGACCTCTTTGCGACGAAAGACAACAAGAAGTTGCCCCTGTACGTGCCCCGTACGAGGACCCCTTAGCGGAAGCAGTGGACGCGATGTCCCTCGACTGGAACAGATGGTCCAAGATTTATCTGTTCCCTCCTCACAACCTTCTGTTGAGGGTCCTCAACAAACTGAGATCCTTCAAAGGGTAGCGGCAATAGTGGCCCACAAGTGGCCGAACAGCGTGTGGTTCCTCCTGGCATTGGAACTGTAGCTGAAGTTTGTACCACTACCAGATCCAGTTCTGACCCAGCGAGTCCAGAAGTCAACTGTCTGCGCTTCATTACAGAAAACCCTGACCCTGCAGTTCATGATTTTCTCTCCCTAGCGGTGAGAAAGCGTTTCGGGATTTCGAAAGCCAGTATAGACTTCATTGAGGAATATAAATGCAAATCTACTAGAAGGCAATATGAGTCATCTTGGAGAAAATGGGTGGCCTTTTGTCAAGGCGAAGATTCCGCAGGAGATCTTGACAGACTTCTGCTTATCTTTTTCCCCACCTCCATGGTCAAGGGTTGGCAGCGAACACGATTTCAGCGTGTAAGTCTGCTTTGACAAGACCCATTCTATATGCCTTCCAGGTCGACCTAGGTAACGAGATCTTTAATAAAGTCCCGAAAGCCTGTGCTAGGCTCAGACCTTCAGCACCTCCAAAGCCCATTTCATGGTCTTTAGACAAGTTCTTCATTTCGCTTCTCTGTTGAGCAATGAAGAATGTGCGTTAAAGGATTTGACACAAAAAGTTATTTTCCTAATTTGCACTCGCGTCCGGGGCCAGGGTTAGTGAGATTGTAGCCTCTCGAGAGAGGCAGGTCGTGTTCAGTTCCTGGATGGGGAAGAACTGAACCTGTTTCCGGATCCTACGTTTCTCGCCAAGAATGAGTTACCCACCAACAGGTGGGGTCCCTGGAGAATCTGCCCTCTGAAAGAAGATGCATCTCTATGTCCAGTAGAATGCCTAAAGGTCTATCTTCATAGAACTTCAGACTTCAAGGGTGGTCAACTATTCAGGGGAGAAACATCAGGCTCAAATTTATCTCTGAATCAACTCAGAGCGAAAATCACATATTTTATTCGCAGAGCGGATCCTGACAATACACCCGCAGGTCACGATCCGAGGAAAGTTGCCTCATTCTTAAATTTCTTTAATTGCATGGATTTTGAACATCTCCGTTCATACACTGGCTGGAAGTCTTCCAGAGTGTTCTTTCGCCACTATGCGAAGCAAGTAGAGGAACTAAAAGAGATCTGTGGTAGCAGTGGGTCGCGGTGTTAACCCTACTGTTTAACTCTGCGAGGAACAGTGGTCTTAATTGGGACGATTAATTCCAGGGTGAGTGTGTAGTTACATACTGTACTACAAACTAAGTGAGGGCACTGTGTTGCCCATCCAGACTGTTCCATTTCCGAAGGTGAACCTAGCATAAGTGCAGACATGTGTGCCGAGCGTTTCTAACGCTAATGTCATTGATTTGTAATACAGGCTTTTATGACTTTGATACCTCGGTATCTTAAAAGTGGCATCTAATGTTTTTCTTTCAGACAAACAAGCCCTGTTTACTATCATACTTATGCTTAAAGTTTTGGGTTATCCTCTTCTTATATATATATATATATATATATATATATATAATTGTGGTTAACCTGTCTATTTATTGCCTGTCAATAATCTGGTTCTTGAGAACCTTGCGTCTCCTTCACCTGTGTCAATTTACTGGTATAATTGAGCATTCATTCTGTACCTTATCTGGGATAATTCTAATAGAATTGTTCCTTTATGCAAGCTATGTTGCATTGGTTTTCCTCCTATGCGGATATAAAACCTTTGTCCAATACAAGTATTGTGCGGAAAACTGGTCGATATTTCATATTGACGCAGTGGTCCTTTACAAACTATGCTTTACTTAATATAGGGCGAGACCACTATATTAGCTTGCCTGGTATTCGTACATAGATATATGTACTCTTCGAGACTTTTCCAGAGTCTAGTAGGACTCTTCCCTGTAGGGGGCAGGAAGCTCTAACATAGTTTATAGTTAGTTGAAAAGATGTATAACGGTAACATCTTAGGTCTCTAGGTCTAGTCGACCGGGAAAAAATTACCTCCGGGGAGTACGGCACGTTCTGAGAATCCACAGATACAGTAATGCTCTGGTACACTTCCATCAGGACGACATGGCTTGAGCCCAAAAAACGGATTTTGAGCGAAGCGAAAAATCTATTTTTGGGTGAGATGGCCATGTCGTCCTGATGGACCCGCCCTTGCCTTTCTAAGAAAGGGCTGTAGGACCCCTCCCTACATACAGTATCTGTAGCACCTCGTGTACGCTACAAGGAATACAGATGGCGCCAGGATTGGCGCCAGGCACGCATACGAATCGGGGGATAGGGAAGCCTTGGGAGCGGCTCCCCTTTTTCTTTCCCGAATTCGTATCTCGTCAATCTCCCTCCTACGAGACGAAATCTCTGTTCAGGTCGTAGATTGCCATGTGACGTGTCTAGAATACGTCCTCTGATATGTCGCGATATCCCTTTCACGAGGGATACTCGCTCCAGGAGTTAGAATTCTGGTACCTTAAGGTAAATTCTCTGGGAATATCGCCGTAGTTGTAATATACCCTAGGAAGCTACCCTATAGGAACTTCCATCAGGACGACATGGCCATCTCACCCAAAAATAGATTTTTCGCTTCGCTCAAAATCCGTTATATATATATATATATATATAATATATATATATATATATATATATATATATATATATATATATATATATACGTATGTATGTATGTGTATTTATAATATATATATATATATATATATATATATATATATATATATATATATATATATATATATATATATATATATATATATATATATATATATATAGGATATATTTATATATATTTATATATATGTATATAGTATATAAATATTATATATATATATATATATATATATATATATATATATATATATATATATATATATATATATATGTGTGTGTGTGTGTGTGTGTGTGTGTGTGTGTGTTTATGTGTGTATATAATGTATGTGTATGTATTAGTTCTTTACAAATAATTGTAGCCAGAAAACTTATAAATAGATAGAATGCCATAATCTATACGAAGTAATTGTTTTTAAAAATTGATCACTGATAACTCTGTCAATCTTTTACGTATTATTATTTTTATTGTTATTATTATTATTATTATTATTATTATTATTATTTCCCCCACATACAACTAGCAGTTGTGTAGGTTTTTGTTTTAAGGTAATTTCATATTTTTTTTTTCCTAATTCTGTTAAGTATCGTTTTCTTTGTATTATCCATTTAACATTTGGATGTTTTAGTAAGTTTTCTTTAAAGAATTTGTTACAGTAAATTTCCTTGTATTCTATATGTGTTTCAGTAAGTTTCCTTATATTTGTTTTGTTTCAGCTTTTTTCTTTGTATTCTTTGTGTTTCAGTAAGTTTCCTTGTATTTGTTTTGTTTCAGTAAGTTTCTTTGCATTCTATATGTGTTTCAGTAAGTTTCCTTGTATTTGTTTTGTTTCAGTAAGTTTCTTTGTATTCTTTGTGTTTCAGTAAGTTTCCTTGTATTTGTTTTGTTTCAGTAAGTTTCTTTGTATTCTTTGTGTTTCAGTAAGTTTCCTTGTATTTGTTTTGTTTTAGTAAGTTTCCTTGTATTTGTTTGTTTCAGTAAGTTTCCCTTTATTCTTTTTGTTTCAGTAAGTTTCTTTGCATTCTATATGTGTTTCAGTAAGTTTCCTTGTATTTGTTTTGTTTCAGTAAGTTTCTTTGTATTCTTTGTGTTTCAGTAAGTTTCCTTGTATTTGTTTTGTTTCAGTAAGTTTCTTTGCATTCTATATGTGTTTCAGTAAGTTTCCTTGTATTTGTTTTGTTTTAGTAAGTTTCTTTGTATTCTTTGTGTTTCAGTAAGTTTCTTTGTATTTTTTTGTTTCAGTAAGTTTCTTTGTATTCTTTGTGTTTCAGTAAGTTTCCTTGTATTTGTTTTGTTTCAGTAAGTTTCTTTGTATTCTATATGTGTTTCAGTAAGTTTCCCTTTATTCTTTTTGTTTCAGTAAGTTTCTTTGTATTCTTTGTGTTTCAGTAAGTTTCCTTGTATTTTTTTGTTTCAGTAAGTTTCCTTTTATTCTTATTGTGTTCCAGTAAGTTTCCCTTATTTTTATTTTTTTTTTGTGTGTGTTTCAGTCATTTTTCTTTGATTGCTTCTGTTTCAGTAACTTTTCTTTTATTCTTTATTCGTAAGAGCTATTTTATTTTTCCATCGTACTGGGTTTATTTTAAAATATTCTTAGTTCGTCAATTTTACTTCTATCATGTTTCGGTTCATTTGTTCTCTTGTCTCATTAAATCTCTTATTTTTTTTAGAAAACTTTTCTAAAGTAATTCCCATATATTTTTATTTATAGTTTATATTGTTCTTTTAAAACCATTTCAGTCTTATTTTCAAAACCTCATCCCCACAAACTCATCCCCACAATCTCATCCCCACAATCTCATCCCCACAATCTCATCCCCACAAACTCATCCCCACAAACTCATCCCCAAAATCTCATCCCCACAAACTCATCCCCACAATCTCATCCCCAAAATCTCATCCCCACAAACTCATCCCCACAATCTCATCCCCAAAATCTCATCCCCACAAACTCATCCCCACAATCTCATCCCCACAAACTCATCCCCAATATCTCATCCCCACAAACTCATCCCCAAAATCTCATCCCCACAAACTCATCCCCACAATCTCATCCCCAAAATCTCATCCCCACAAACTCATCCCCACAATCTCATCCCCAAAATCTCATCCCCACAAACTCATCCCCACAATCTCATCCCCAAAATCTCATCCCCACAAACTCATCCCCACAATCTCATCCCCAAAATCTCATCCCCACAAACTCATCCCCACAATCTCATCCCCAAAATCTCATCCCCACAAACTCATCCCCACAATCTCATCCTCAAAATCTCATCCCCACAAACTCATCCCCACAATCTCATCCCCAAAATCTCATCCCCACAAACTCATCCCCACAATCTCATCCCCAAAATCTCATCCCCACAAACTCATCCCCACAATCTCATCCTCAAAATCTCATCCCCACAAACTCATCCCCACAATCTCATCCCCAAAATCTCATCCCCACAAACTCATCCCCACAATCTCATCCCCAAAATCTCATCCCCACAAACTCATCCCCACAATCTCATCCCCAAAATCTCATCCCCACAAACTCATCCCCACAATCTCATCCCCAAAATCTCATCCCCACAAACTCATCCCCACAATCTCATCCCCACAAACTCATCCCCAATATCTCATCCCCACAAACTCATCCCCAAAATCTCATCCCCACAATCTCATCCCCACAAACTCATCCCAAAATCTCATCCCCACAAACTCATCCCCAAAATCTCATCCCCACAAACTCATCCCAAAATCTCATCCCCACAAACTCATCCCCAAAATCTCATCCCCACAAACTCATCCCCAAAATCTCATCCCCACAATCTCATCCCCACAATCTCATCCCCACAAACTCATCCCCACAATCTCATCCCCACAATCTCATCCCCACAAACTCATCCCCACAATCTCATCCCCAAAATCTCATCCCCACAAACTCATCCCCACAATCTCATCCCCACAATCTCTAGAAGTTTGTTCATAAACTATAGGCACTGAGTATTTACCCCTGAATATGTGCCCTTTTAGGCAATTTTCGAATCATTGTTACTATATTTTATATCTCGAGTTCTTTTGAAAGTGAATTCAATTTTATAAAGTTTCATTTATTTTATTTTCAGGTGAGTACTCTACCGTATATTGTTTCGTGATTAGCGACGGTGGAAGAAGGTAAGGCTACCTTTGTCTCTTATTTGAAATACAGGGTGTCTCAAAAAAATGTACTCACTCTTTGAATGACGAGAAAACCTTTATTTATGAACATAGAGCGAAATGAAATAGCATCGAATACATGAGACAAATGTTCAAATTGATGACTATTATAAATGTACTCAGTCTTTTTTTGTGTTGCAGATATCCTGAATTACTGAAGCTATGGCAGGAAATCAACTTAGTTTCGAAGAAAGAAAGTTTCTTCGAAACTAAGTTCATAAATAAAGGTTTTCTCGTCATTCAAAGAGTGAGTACATTTTTTTGAGACACCCTGTAGATTCAAATTCAGTCCTGGGTTATTTTCTCGGTTATTGCAGCTCAATTGAGGGATTCTCTTCAGTTTCTAAAGAACTTCATCATAAAATTTATATACGCAAACCTGATGAGTAATTAATTATAACTAGTAAGACCTAAAGCTTTTGAACGTCTTATGTCAAAACATCTGAACAGGTATGATAAAGTGGATAATTTGTTCCTTGTTTTTAATATAGATTTTGCAAAGGCCTTGTAGCATGTGAGTCTTTCTTACAATTTCTGATGTTGCATAGAAATCCCTTGATTGTGGTCAGGAAACTGGCATGGTTGACCTCCATTTTAGTGTTGGTCTTTTAACATTATTATTGAATTTTAAAGTAATATATTGCAGACAATTGTTGTTGATGGTCACTATAGTGACTATATTAATGTAATATCTTTTGTACTTCAACGGTGTATTCTTTGCCCATTACTTTTCTTACTATATATGCATGATATTTGGTTCGGCAAAGAAAATAAGCTCGTTACATATGCAGATGATGCTACTCATCCCCACAATCTCATCCCCACAAACTCATCCCCACAATCTCATCCCCACAAACTCATCCCCAAAATCTCATCCACAAAATCTCATCCCCTAAAAATCATCCCCAAAATCTCATCCCCAAAATCTCATCCCCAAAATCTCATCCCTAAAATCTCATCCCCACAATCTCATCCCCACAAACTCATCCCCAAAATCTCATCCCTGCAATCTCATCCCCACAAACTCATCCCCAAAATCTCATCCCTACAATCTCATCCCCACAAACTCATCCCCACAATCTCATCCCCACAAACTCATCCCCAAAATCTCATCCCCTCAAACTCATCCCCAAAATCTCATCCCCACAATCTCATCCCCAAAATCTCATCCCCTCAAACTCATCCCCAAAATCTCATCCCCACAAACTCATCCCCAAAATCTCATCCCCACAATCTCATCCCCAAAATCTCATCCCCTCAAACTCATCCCCAAAATCTCATCCCTACAAACTCATCCCCACAATCTCATCCCCAAAATCTCATCCCCACAAACTCATCCCCAAAATCTCATCCCCACAATCTCATCCCCACAAACTCATCCCCACAATCTCATCCCCACAAACTCATCCCCAAAATCTCATCCCTACAATCTCATCCCCAAAATCTCATCCCTACAATCTCATCCCCAAAATCTCATCCCCACAAACTCATCCCCACAATCTCATCACCACAAACTCATCCCCAAAATCTCATCCCCACAAACTCATCCCCAAAATCTCATCCCCACAATCTCTAGAAGTTTGTTCATAAACTATAGGCACTGAGTATTTACCCCTGAATATGTGCTCTTTTAGTTAATTTTCGAATCATTGTTACTATATTTTATATCTCGAGTTCTTTTGAAAGTGAATTCAATTTTATAAAGTTTCATTTCTTTTATTTTCAGGTGAGTACTCTACCGTATATTGTTTCGTGATTAGCGACGGTGGAAGAAGGTAAGGTTACCTTTGTCTCCTATTTGAAATACAGGGTGTCTCAAAAAAATGTACTCACTCTTTGAATGACGAGAAAACCTTTATTTATGAACATAGAGCGAAATGAAATAGCATCGAATACATGAGACAAATGTTCAAATTGATGACTATTATAAATGTACTCAGTCTTTTTTTGTGTTGCAGATATCCTGAATTACTGAAGCTATGGCAGGAAATCAACTTAGTTTCGAAGAAAGAAAGTTTCTTCGAAACTAAGTTCATAAATAAAGGTTTTCTGGTCATTCAAAGAGTGAGTACATTTTTTTGAGACACCCTGTAGATTCAAATTCAGTCCTGGGTTATTTTCTCGGTTATTGCAGCTCAATTGAGGGATTCTCTTCAGTTTCTAAAGAACTTCCTCATAAAATTTATATACGCAAACCTAATGAGTAATTAATTATAACTAGTAAGACCTAAAGCTTTTGAACGTCTTATGTCAAAACATCTGAATAGGTATGATAAAGTGGATAATTTGTTCCTTGTTTTTAATATAGATTTTGCAAAGGCCTTGTAGCATGTGAGTCTCTCTTACAATTTCTGATGTTGCATAGAAATCCCTTGATTGTGGTCAGGAAACTGGCATGGTTGACCTCCATTTTAGTGTTGGTCTTTTCTTAGCATTATTATTGAATTTTTAAGTAATATATTGCAGACAATAGTTGTTGATGGTCACTATAGTGACTATATTAATGTAATATCTTTTGTACTTCAACGGTGTATTCTTTGCCCATTACTTTTCTTACTATATATGCATGATATTTGGTTCGGCAAAGAAAATAAGCTCGTTACATATGCAGATGATGCTACTCATCCCCACAATCTCATCCCCACAAACTCATCCCCACAATCTCATCCCCACAAACTCATCCCCAAAATCTCATCCCCTAAAAATCATCCCCAAAATCTCATCCCCAAAATCTCATCCCCAAAATCTCATCCCTAAAATCTCATCCCCAAAATCTCATCCCCACAAACTCATCCCCAAAATCTCATCCTCACAATCTCATCCCCAAAATCTCATCCCCAAAATATCATCCCCACAAACTCATCCCCACAATCTCATCCCCACAAACTCATCCCCAAAATCTCATCCCCACAATCTCATCCCCAAAATCTCATCCCCACAGTCTCATCCCCACAATCTCATCCCCACAATCTCTAGAAGTTTGTTCATAAACTATAGGCACTGAGTATTTACCCCTGAATATGTGCTCTTTTAGGCAATTTTCGTATCATTGTTACTATATTTTATATCTCGAATTCTTTTGAAAGTGAATTCAATTTTATAAAGTTTCATTTCTTTTATTTTCAGGTGAGTACTCTACCGTATATTGTTTCGTGATTAGCGACGGTGGAAGAAGGTAAGGTTACCTTTGTCTCCTATTTGAAATACAGGGTGTCTCAAAAAAATGTACTCACTCTTTGAATGACGAGAAAACCTTTATTTATGAACATAGAGCGAAATGAAATAGCATCGAATACATGAGACAAATGTTCAAATTGATGACTATTATAAATGTACTCAGTCTTTTTTTGTGTTGCAGATATCCTGAATTACTGAAGCTATGGCAGGAAATCAACTTAGTTTCGAAGAAAGAAAGTTTCTTCGAAACTAAGTTCATAAATAAAGGTTTTCTCGTCATTCAAAGAGTGAGTACATTTTTTTGAGACACCCTGTAGATTCAAATTCAGTCCTGGGTTATTTTCTCGGTTATTGCAGCTCAATTGAGGGATTCTCTTCAGTTTCTAAAGAACTTCAACATAAAATTTCTATACGCAAACCTAATGAGTAATTAATTATAACTAGTAAGACCTAAAGCTTTTGAACGTCTTATGTCAAAACATCTGAACAGGTATGATAAAGTGGATAATTTGTTCCTTGTTTTTAATATAGATTTTGCAAAGGCCTTGTAGCATGTGAGTCTTTCTTACAATTTCTGATGTTGCATAGAAATCCCTTGATTGTAGTCGGGAAACTAGCATGGTTGACC
>NC_090729.1:60786858-60794358 GCF_036898095.1 Palaemon carinicauda | reverse complement strand
CAATCCCCCCCTACCCCCACTGAGAGGGGTCATGCCCCGCCGAAGAGGAAGTCGTGTGTGGTCATGATACGAACAACTTTCACTGCATTCGGAGATAGATTTTGCATTCCTTCGTTCTTGGTGTACGTGTACGTGTACGTGTGTACATGTACATGTACATGTACATGTATACGTGTGTAAGATATGCGAAGGTGTCTGTGATCCATTTCACGCAGTCGTGGAGTTTCTTCGTTCAATATTTGCTGAGGAATCTTATGCCTCTCTTGAGAAGCACTCGTTCTCTTCTCCGTTCAGGGCTGCAGGACCTCGGGTGAGGGGAGGGGAGGGGGCTGTTGCGTAATTGCATTTTGCACTGTATATTTGCGATCTCAAAAGACAATCTCTCTCTCTCTCTCTCTCTCTCTCTCTCTCTCTCTCTCTCTCTCTCTCTCTCTGAATCCAGTCTCTCGTATTAGTTCATCTCCTACGCCTGTTGATGCAAAGGGCCTCAGTTAGATTTCGACTGTCGTCTCTATCTGTAGTCTTAAATCAATGCTTCTCCATTCATCATCTCCCACTTCCCTCTCCATGGTCCTCAGCCATGTAGGCCTGGGTCTTCCATCTCTTCTAGTGCCTTGTGAAGCCCAGTTGAAAGTTTGAACTAATCTCTCTTGGGGAGTGCGAAGAGCATGCCCAAACCATCTCCATCTACCCCTCACCATGATCTCATTCACATATGGCACTCGAGTAATCTCTCTTATAGCTTCATTTCTAATCCTGTCCTGCCATTTAACCCAATATCCTTCTGATGGTTTTGTTCTCAAATCTACAAATTCTGATGGATATAGTTTCATTGTCATACCACGACTCTGTTACAATACATTTATTTTTTTTAAATTTGTAAGTTTTCCCAAACTCATTGGTCACTGGTGAAGAATATTTGAATGTCTGTTTTTTTACTCCCTGCTGTCTAATATCTTTCCGATTCTAAAATATAAATATCTCTTCTCCCTCGTTTCTTGACACATGTTTTCTTCCTTTATCATTTAAAGTTAGTTCATAATTCTTTATAATTAGTTTCGGAACATAATTTCGTCTGACACATTATAGCAACTCTAAATAAAGCCCCCGACACTTCTGGTAATTCTCTGTGAAGACCAGCATCACGAGGAAGAGGCTCACTCGCCAAATTTACACTCGCGAGATTTATCGAGCACGTAGCTCGCTTACATGCGTACGATAACTCTTCTGCACAGGTACGACGAAGCCTTAATTTTTTGTTATATATTTCATTTTTCCTTTCCTCGTTGGAGCCTTTGGGCTTATAGTATCCTGCTTTTCCAACTAGGGTTATGGTTTAGCTTGTAGTAGTAGTAGTAGTAGTAGTAGTAGTAGTAATAATAATAATAATAATAATAATAATAATACTTGTGTGGTGAACGCCAAGGCTTGAAACGAAAGTGTTTATTTTTCATTTATTTAATGGAAATACTGTAGTAACTTGGAATTAGTATATTCACAAAACGCTTATTTTAGAACTCTCTCTCTCTCTCTCTCTCTCTCTCTCTCTCTCTCTCTCTCTCTCTCTCTCTCTCTCTCTCTCTCTCTCTCTCTCTCTCTTTCATATAGGACAGCTTATTTGTAATTTTCATCATTTTAATAAGTGTTTTAATAATAATTTATATATTATGATTTGTAACAAATGCATAGTAGAGAAACTTAGTCAGATTATTTCTAAATAATGATGAGGATATAAGTAAATCAATCCTTTATATTTAAAAAAAAAAAGAATAAATAAATAAAGGAAATCCGTAGATTACACTGTAAATCCCACCATTCTTAGAACGGTGGTCCTTAATGCGAAAATCTCTCCAACCATTTTTAGTCTGGGGGTCCCTCTCTCGTGATTCTCTCATGCTCGTAGAACGTTCTCCTAAAAACCGTTATGTCACATCCTGTTGCCAATTGCTAGAACAGTGACGTTATCTGCTTCGAGTCCCGGATAACCACAGCGCTGATGAAATTAGACCATTTCTATTGTTAGCTTTCAGATCATTGTATCTGGTTCCATCTCAGCATTACTATTTGGACAAGTCAAGTTCCGAGAGTTACGCCCTATTTT
This sequence comes from Palaemon carinicauda, assembly GCF_036898095.1. Lineage (NCBI taxonomy): Eukaryota > Metazoa > Arthropoda > Malacostraca > Decapoda > Palaemonidae > Palaemon > Palaemon carinicauda. The sequence goes on along the minus strand of NC_090729.1, from coordinate 60,792,257 downwards.
GGATATTTGGAAATTTGGCGCGAAAAATTATTTTTTTTTTCATAGCTTGAATCATAAAAAATAAACTTTTCTAAGGGTTTAGATAATGTGTATTTGACAAACAGTATCTTGGATAATTATAATTTTGGTGGGAAAATTAATTTCTTTCATAATTTGAATTCAAAAATTTTCTAAGTGCTCCGGTAATGTGGATTTCATAAACCCTATTTTAAAATTTTGATGGGAAAATTAATTTCATAGTTTGAATTAAAATAAAATAAAAATTCTAAGGGTTTAGATAATGTGGAATTGACGACAGTATTTTGGATAATTGTGATTTTGGGTGGAAAATTAATTTCTTTCATAGTTTGAATTCAAAAATTTTCTACCGTTAAGTGCTTCGGTAATATGGATATCACAAACCCTGATTTTTAATTTTTTGGGGAAAATTAATTTCTTTCATAGTTTGAATTAAAAAAAAATTCTAAGGGTTTAGATAATGTGGATTTGACAAAGTGTTTAGGATAATTGTAATTTTGGTATGAAAATTAATTTATTTCATAGTTTGAATTCTAAACTTTTCTACAGTATTTACTTCGGTAAAATGGATATCACAAACCCTTATTTTTAATTTTTTGGGGAAAATTAATTTTTTTCATAATTTGAATTAAAAAAAAAAGCTTTTCTAAAGGCTTTGATAATGTGGATTTGACACAGTATTTTAAATAATTTTAATTTTTGGCTTGAAAATTAATTTCTTTCATATTTTGAATTTAAAAAAAAAAATTCTATGGGCTTGGATAATGTGGATTTAACTAACAGTATTTTGGATAATTGTAATTTTGGTGGGAAAATTAATTTCTTTCATAGTTTGAATTTAAAAAAAAAAAATATATATGGGCTTCGATAATGTGGTTTTGACAAACAATATTTTGGATAATTGTAATTTTGGGCTGGAAAATTAATTTCTTTCATAGTTTGAATTCAAAACTTTTGTATGTGCTTCGGTTATGTGGATTTGACAATAAAGGGGCACTATGCGTTGTGAAATGCTGAATTCGTTGGTATATATAATTTACGATAAAATGACTGTGAAGGTCCTGTAGAGAGGAGGGTTCCCCTGCAGTAAAGTATATGACCAGAAAAGCATCCATTATTATTATTATTATTATTATTATTATTATTATTATTATTATTATTACTATTATTTTTATTATTTTTATTTTTATTATCATTATTATTATTATTTTGTTTATTTTTAATATTATTTTTTTATTTTTATTTTTTATTTGTTTTTATTTTATTATTATTATTAATATTGTTAATATTATTATTAATATTATTATTATTGTTATTATTATTATTATTATTATTCTTATTTTTATTATTTGTATTTTTATTATTATTATTATTTTTATTATTATTATTTTTATTTTTTAATTCTTTTTAATATATTATTATTATTATTAATATTGTTAATATTATTATTATTATTATTATTATTATTATTATTATTATTATTATTATTATTATTATTATTATTATTATTATTATAGCCCAGTGAGGAAAGGAAACAAGAAAAAATCAAATATTTCAGGATCAATAACATGAAAATAAATATTTCCTATATAAACTATAAAAACTTTAACAAAACAAGAGGAAGAGAAATAAGATAAAACAGTGTGCCCGAATGTACCCTCAAGCAAGAGAACTCTAACCCAAGACAGCGGAAGGCCTTGGTACAGAGGCTATGGCACTACCAAATACTAGGGAACAATGGTTTGATTTTGGAGTGTCCTTCTCCCAGAAGAGTTACTTACCATAGTTTTAGTATGGGGAACAATAACAGCGAGCAAATAGATCCTATAGATCCTACTCTAAAAATTTCCGCCTTTTATTCATGAAGTAAGATGAGAAGTACAAAAGTATTCATTAATCATTTTTCACAGGATGTTGAATGGAGATTTATGTGCCCTGGATACCATCTCCAGGAATTAAGCCATATTGGGTAATTCATGTTTTTTTTTTTTTTTTTGCTTATTTAATTCGAAATTAATGTATTTTTTGCTCATAAACTTTTCAATATATGAAAAAATAAGCATATTCCCATGGAGGTAAATAAAAAAACTCCTAGACGTAAGAATCGATAAAAGTATCAGTCAAACCGAAGATATTATAGACGGCATACTGGCTAATTCATGTTTTTGTAATGTTTAAACATTAAAAAAACCCTCAGAAGAATGTTGGGAGTTAAATGGCAGGATAGTATTAAAAATGAAACTATAAGAGAGAATACTCGAGTACCATAATGTGGATGAGATCATGATGAGGGGTAGATGGAGATGGTTTGGGCATGCTCTTCGCACTCTCCAAGAGAGATTAGTTCACCAAACTTTCAACTGGGCTCCACAAGGCACTAGAAGAGTTGGAAGACCCAGGCCTACATGGCTGAGGACTATTAAGTGTAAAGTAGTCCCCAAGAGAGATTAGTTCACCAAACTTTCAACTGGGCTCCACAAGGCACTAGAAGAGTTGGATGACCCAGGCCTACATGGCTGAGGACTATGAAGCTTAAAGGAGTCCCCAAGAGAGATTAGTTCACCAAACTTTCAACTGGGCTCCACAAGGCACTAGAAGAGTTGGAAGACCCAGGCTTATATGATTATATTTCCTTATTTCCTTTCCTCACTGGGCTATTTTTCCCTGTTGGAACTTATAGCATCTTGCTTTTCCAACTAGGGTTGTAGCTTGGCTAATAATAATAATAATAATAATAATAATAATAATAATAATAATAATAATAATAATAATAATAATAAGTGGGAGATGGTGAATGTAGAAGTATTGATTTAAAAGCTCAAGATTGAGATGACTGGTGGAATTAACAGAGGCCCTTTGAGTCTATAGGTGTAGGAGGAGATGATGATGATGATGATGATGAAATTAAAGTGTTTTCAATCATAAACTCTTCAAGATACAAACAAAAAATCTAACTACTTTCCTGCAGTTGAATAAACATCCCCTATAAAGTAAGACTCGATAAAAAGGTCGAAGTCAAACTGAAGATATGACAGTAAATATGTTTGTACTCAGTACAATACCAAACGTCAATTTTGGCGTAAAAGAACGTGAATAACAACAGTCATAAGTCTGTTATTCATTCATTCATACTCCGAGCCCTAGGGATCAAGTGTCAGCTGCCCCAAGATACCTATCACCTACCTGGCTGGGGCCCTTGGCTGGGGCATACCTTGATGACTCCGGAAATGAGGCAGTTCCGGTCAGGATTTCGTCCGCCCCCAACTCTCTCTCTCTCTCTCTCTCTCTCTCTCTCTCTCTCTCTCTCTCTCTCTCTCTCTCTCTCTCTCTCTCTCTCTCTTTGTGGGAAACTCTTGGATAGTTGTGATTACAGTCTTTCTTTTTTTTTTCTTCGGCTTCCTGCGTTGTTCAGACTGATGTCAAAGATTAGACCTTGCTCTGTATAACTAAATTTTGGTTATTTTTTTTTTTTATTTTAGGTATTGTTCATCTATTTTGATTTATTGCTACTGATATTATTATTATTATCATTATTATTATTATTATTACTAGTTTACGTCAATCATGACTGCTAAATATTTAGAGATGCACACAACACACACGCGCGCGCACACAGATTCAACCCTTCTCACTCCCTCCCCCTTTCCTCCTGTAGTATCCCCTTTCACCAGGGTGAGCGTGACCAGAAAGATTATTATATATATATATATATATATATATATATATATATATATATATATATATATATATATATATACAGATATATATATATATATATATATATATATATATATATTATATATATATATATACAGTATATATATATATATATATATATATATATATATATATATATATATATATGTGTGTGTGTGTGTGTGTGTGTGTGTGTGTATTTATTATATAGCCAGACACTTGTTCTTTATTTTTAGGGGGTTATTATTATTATTATTATTACTACTACTACTACTACTACTACTACTACTACTACTACTACTACTACTACTCCTATTATCATTATTACTAGTATAATGATACCATCAGAGAATTAGGGCTTTCTCAACAGTATATGATTGAAATGTTTATTATTATTTTATTTTTATTTTTATTTTTTTTATTATTATTTTTTTTTTTTTTTTTTTGTTAATCAGTCTAGAGACCTCTGGTTTATAGTATGGGGTTTTGGGTTACATCCAGCTTCCTCAGGAATCCATCACTTTCCTCATATGTGCTGTTTGAAGTAGCACGCTCTTCAGCGCAAATCCTGGGGCTATATCGACTCCTACCTTCTCCAGATTCCTTTCCAATGACTTAGGTATGTTCCCTAGTGCTCCTATGATTATTGGCACCACTACTACTGGCATAATCTATTCTCAATTCAATTCGTAGTTCTTGGCACCTTTCTATATCTTCTTTCCATCTTCCACCAGTCTTTGAGTCGTATGGTACATCGATATATATGAGTGATACTTTTTTTCGTTTGGTGTATGTGCATGTATCACCCTGTCCGTTCTTATACTGTAGTTCCAGGGTAGTTTGCTTATCATTTTCTACCATTTATTATTATTTTTATTATTATTATTATTATTATTATTATTATTATTATTATTATTACTATTTATTGTTGTTATTATTAGTATTATTATTATTTATTGTTGTTGTTATTATTATTATTATTATTATTATTATTATTATTTATTGTTGTTATTATTATTATTATTATTATTATTATTATTATTATTATTTATTGTTATTAATATTGACATTGATATTATTATTATTATTATTATTATGATTTTTATTATTATTAATATTAATAATTTTATTAATAGTATTATTATTGTTATTATTATTATTATTATTATTATTATTATTATTATTATTATATAGAAACAACCCCACGTGTTTAGGCACTTGACCTCCCATGAGGTAATGGCCCGTTAACCTCAGGCGAGCTCACTTTATGGGTAGGAGCAAATCCGGTGGTGTTTTCGGTAATCAAAATAAAAATCGCTCCAAGGGAGAGATATACCAAGAAGATTATCAGTCTGACCATCTCTGGGTCTATGGAATCCCGAGGCATAATAGGAGTTGGTCTTGTTTAACCAAATCCAGGAGGGATTTTTAAGCGGGAGGGTAGGCCCGGCATGGATTCTCTTATCCCTCGTCTGTCAAAAAAACATGTCTTCAAGGATTGTCTTCAGATCTGGATTGAAGCTGTTTTGGCGATTATGGATTCGGGATTTTTAAGCGGGAGGAACACCCGTCATGGATTCTCTTATCCCTTGCTAGTAAAAAAAAAAAAATCATGTCTTCCAGGATTGTCTTCAAGGATAGTCTTCAGATTTGGATCGAAGCTGTTTTGGCGATTACGGATTCGG
>NC_090729.1:60778874-60781358 GCF_036898095.1 Palaemon carinicauda | reverse complement strand
AGAGAGAGAGAGAGAGAGAGAGAGAGAGAGAGAGAGAGAGAGAGAGAGAGAGAGAGAGAGAGAGAGAGAAATACTTCGCTATTTCCATGGTGATGATAATTTCCTGAGAGAGAGAGAGAGAGAGAGAGGAGAGAGAGAGAGGAGAGAGAGAGAGAGAGAGAGAGAGAGAGAGAGAGAGAGAGAGAGAGATTGTCTTTTGAAATAGCAAATATACACAGTGCAAAATGCAATTACGCAACAGCCCCCTCCCCCCCCTCATCCGAGATCCTGCAGCCCTGAACGGAGAAGAGAACAAGTGCTTCTCAAGAGAGGCATAAGATTTCCTCAGCAAATATTGAACGAAGAAACTCCACGACTGCGTGAAATGGATCACAGACACCTTCGCATATCTTACACACGTATACATGTACATGTACATGTTCATGTACACACGTACATGTACACCAAGAACGAAGGAATGCAAAATCTTTCTCCGAATGCAGTGAAAGTTGCTCGTAACATGACCACACACGACTTCCTCTTCGGCGGGGCATGACCCCTCTCAGTGGGGGTAGGGGGGGATTGGGTCATTTATTGGGGTACGGGGGGGATTTGGTCACTTAGTGGGGTGGGGGGAAGGGGAGTATTGGGTCACTTATCTGAGGGGAGGGAAGGAAGGTGTGGAGAGGTCGTCTTTTGTTAGGTGGTATAATCGGAGCAGTCAGATTGAATTCATTACACTAAAGCCATCTGGTGGTTCTGTTCCGAAGTATTTGCTGACTTTACAAGAGAAACATCACAAAGACTTACAGTGAAATGTTAAGGGACGGTGTATGTATTGGGAGGAATTAGACACAAGATTTAATGTCAATTTTGATTGCGCTTTTGATTAAGAATCGCATTGTAATAATGTCGATTCTTAAAGGCGAATTTAAATTCTACCTTTCACAGTTCAGCTATTATTTAACAATCTATTATTTCTATGAATTACATCATATAAAATGATGTTACACTTAGATGTGTGGCAATACTAAGGAGAATTATATTCAAATTCTACCCTTAAAACTTCTATTATTCAACAAACTATTATTTCTATGAATTACTTCATAAAAAATGATGTTACACTTAGATGTGTGGCAATTAGTAAAGAGAATATTGAAGTTCTACCCTTGAAACGTCTACTATTATTAAGCAAACTATTATCTCTATGTATTACTTCATAAAAAATTATGTTACAATTACATGGGCAGCAATTAGAAAGAAGAATTATATTGAAATTCTACCAATAACACTTCAACTATTACTGAACAAACTATTGTTTTTATGAATTGCTACATAAAACAATTATTCAACACAAGATTATTTTCGAGAATTGCCACATAACACAATTAATCAACAAGTTTATTTTCATGAATTGCCACATAAAATAAATATTCAACATAAAATTATTTCAATGAATAGCTACAATGATGTTCCAGTTAGGATGTGGCGATTAGTAAGGGGAATTATATTTCATTTAAAAGAAAGTTAAATTTCCTTTGCCAATTTTGCTGCTAAGTAAGAAGAAAATTAAACTTGTTTGACAGAAAACAATATAAAAATATAATAAAAATTCTATCCATCATTCTGGGATATAGAGAAGAGGCAAATGGTTTCATAGTCACATTATTTGATTTCGGGAATTCAAGCAATAACAGGAGGTCAATCTCGAAACAATGTGCAACTGTTTACATTTACGCTAACGAGATCCGGTTACGAAACTTTTATCATTATTAATATCAGTATCACCAGTGCTACCCCAGACTGAAAAAAAAAAAAAAAAAAAATTCATTTTTGATTTTAAGATAAATTCGTAAAAAAAATACATTGTAAAACTGGGATCTAAAACTGAATAAAAATTTAAATTTTACGATGTTACTTAGAGGTAAGCTGAGATAATTACCTTATTTTGAATCTTGCGATTAAAACGTGCAAATTTGCGTTTACAATTTGGACTTTTAAAAGTCGACTTTATAACATTAAAAATATATATATATATATATATATATATATATATATATATATATATATATATATATATATATATATATATATATATATACACATATATTGACATATATACACACACATATATATATATATATATATATATATATATATATATATATATATATATATACACATAGGCATATACATATACATACAACCATATATACATATATACAGTATATAAACATACATATATACATAGGCATATACATATACATACAACCATATATACATATATACAGTATATACACACACACATATATATATATATATACATACATATATATACATATATATATACACATACATATATATATACATAAACACATACACATATGTATAAACATACACACACACACACATATATATATATATATATATATATATATATATATATATATATATATATTGACATATATACACATACATATATATACATATACACATATATATATA
>NC_090729.1:60763874-60771374 GCF_036898095.1 Palaemon carinicauda | reverse complement strand
TGGGGATGAGTTTGTGGGGATGATATTGTGGGGATGAGATTTTGGGGATGAGTTTGTGGGGATGATATTGTGGGGATGAGATCTTGGGGATGAGTTTGTGGGGATGAGATTGTGGGGATGAGATTTAGGGGATGAGTTTGTGGGGATGAGATTTTGGGGATGAGATTGTGGGGATGAGTTTGTGGGGATGAGATTGTGGGGATGAGTTTGTGGGGATGAGATTGTGGGGATGAGATTTTGGGGATGAGATTGTGGGGATGAGATTGTGGGGATGAGTTTGTGGGGATGAGATTTAGGGGATGAGATTTAGGGGATGAGATTTTGGGGATGAGTTTGTGGGGATGAGGTTGTGGGGATGAGATTTTGGGGATGAGATTTTGGGGATGAGATTTTTGGGGATGAGATCTTGGGGATGAGATTGTGGGGATGAGATTTTGGGGATGAGTTTGTGGGGATGAGATTGTGGGGATGAGATTTTGGGGATGAGATTGTGGGGATGAGATTTTTGGGATGAGCTCGTGGGGATGAGATTGTGGGGATGAGTTTGTGGGGATGAGATTGTGGGGATGAGATTTTGGGGATGAGATCTTGGGGATGAGTTTGTGGGGATGAGATTGTGGGGATGAGATTTTGGGGATGAGTTTGTGGGGATGAGATTGTGGGGATAAGTTTGTGGGGATGATATTTTGGGGATGAGATTGTGGGGATGAGATTGTGGGGTAGAGATTTTGGGGATGAGTTTGTGGGGATGAGATTGTGGGGATGAGATTTTGGGGATGAGTTTGTGGGGATGAGATTGTGGGGATGAGTTTGTGGGGATGAGATTTTGGGGATGAGATTGTGGGGATGAGATTTTGGGGATGAGTTTGTGGGGATGAGATTGTGGGGATGAGATTTTGGGGATGAGATCTTGGGGATGAGATTGTGGGGATGAGATTTTGGGGATGAGATTGTGGGGATGAGATTTTGGGGATGAGATTGTGGGGATGAGTTTGTGGGGATGAGATTGTGGGGATGAGATTGTGGGGATGAGATCTTGGGGATGAGTTTGTGGGGATGAGATTGTGGGGATGAGATTTTGGGGATGAGATTTTGGGGATGAGTTTGTGGGGATGAGATTGTGGGGATGAGATTTTGGGGATGAGATTGTGGGGATGAGATTTTTGGGATGATATTGTGGGGATGAGTTTGTGGGGATGAGATTGTGGGGATGAGATTGTGGGGATGAGTTTGTGGGGATGAGATTTAGGGGATGAGATTTAGGGGATGAGATTTTGGGGATGAGTTTGTGGGGATGAGATTGTGGGGATGAGATCTTGGGGATGAGTTTGTGGGGATGAGATTGTGGGGATGAGATTTTGGGGATGAGTTTGTGGGGATGAGATTGTGGGGATGAGATTTTGGGGATGAGTTTGTGGGGATGAGATTTAGGGGATGAGATTTAGGGGATGAGATTTTGGGGATGAGTTTGTGGGGATGAGATTGTGGGGATGAGATCTTGGGGATGAGTTTGTGGGGATGAGATTGTGGGGATGAGATTTTGGGGATGAGTTTGTGGGGATGAGATTGTGGGGATGAGTTTATGGGGATGAGATTTTGGGGATGAGTTTGTGGGGATGAGTTTGTGGGGATGAGTTCATGGGGATGAGATTTTGGGGATGAGTTTGTGGGGATGAGATTTTGGGGATGAGTTTGTGGGGATGAGATTGTGGGGATAAGTTTGTGGGGATGAGTTTGTGGTGATGAGATTTTGGGGATGAGATTTTGGGGATGAGATTGTGGGGATGAGATTTTGGGGATGAGATTTTGGGGATGAGTTCATGGGGATGAGATTTTGGGGATGAGATTGTGGGGATGAGATTGTGGGGATGATTTTTTGGGGATGAGATTGTGGGGATGAGATTGTGGGGATGAGTTTGTGGGGATGACATTGTGGGGATGAGTTTGTGGGGATGAGATTTTGGGGATGAGTTTGTGGGGATGAGATTGTGGGGATGAGATTGTGGGGATGAGTTTGTGGGGATGAGATTTAGGGGATGAGATTTAGGGGATGAGATTTTGGGGATGAGTTTGTGGGGATGAGATCTTGGGGATGAGTTTGTGGGGATGAGATTGTGGGGATGAGATTTTGGGGATGAGTTTGTGGGGATGAGATTGTGGGGATGAGTTTATGGAGATGAGATTTTGGGGATGAGTTTGTGGGGATGAGTTCATGGGGATGAGATTTTGGGGATGAGTTTGTGGGGATGAGATTTTGGGATGAGTTTGTGGGGATGAGATTGTGGGGATAAGTTTGTGGGGATGAGTTTGTGGTGATGAGATTTTGGGGATGAGATTTTGGGGATGAGATTGTGGGGATGAGATTTTGGGGATGAGATTTTGGGGATGAGTTCATGGGGATGAGATTTTGGGGATGAGATTGTGGGGATGAGATTGTGGGGGATGATTTTTTGGGGATGAGATTGTGGGGATGAGATTGTGGGGATGAGTTTGTGGGGATGACATTGTGGGGATGAGTTTGTGGGGATGAGATTGTGGGGATGAGATTGTGGGGATGAGATTTTGGGGATGATTTTTTGGGGATGAGATTTTGGGGATGAGATTGTGGGGATGAGTTTGTGGGGATGAGATTTTGGGGATGAGATTGTGGGGATGAGATTTTGGGGATGAGTTTGTGGGGATGAGATTTTGGGGATGAGATTGTGGGGATGAGATTGTGGGGATGAGATTTTGGGGATGAGTTTGTGGGGATGAGATTTTGGGGATGAGATTTTGGGGATGAGATTGTGGGGATGAGATTTTGGGGATGAGTTTGTGGGGATGAGATTTTGGGGATGAGATTGTGGGAATGAGATTTTGGGGATGAGTTTGTGGGGATGAGATTGTGGGGACAAGTTTGTGGGGATGAGTTCATGGGGATGAGATTTTGGGGATGAGTTTGTGGGGATGAGATTTTGGGGATGAGATTGTGGGGATAAGTTTGTGGGGATGAGTTCATGGGGATGAGATTTTGGGGATGAGTTTGTGGGGATGAGTTCATGGGGATGAGATTTTGGGGATGAGTTTGTGGTGATGAGATTTTGGGGATGAGATTTTGGGGATGAGTTTGTGGGGATGAGATTGTGGAGATAAGTTTGTGGGGATGAGATTTTGGGGATGAGTTTGTGGTGATGAGATTTTGGGGATGAGATTGTGGGGATGAGATTATGGGGATGAGTAGCATCATCTGCATATGTAACGAGCTTATTTTCTTTGCCGAACCAAATATCATGCATATGTAGTAAGAAAAGTAATGGGCAAAGAATACACCGTTGAAGTACAAAAGATATTATATTAATTTAGTCACTATAGTGACCATCAACAACTATTGTCTGCAATATATTACTTAAAAATTCAATAATAATGTTAAGAAAAGACCAACACTAAAATGGAGGTCAACCATGCCAGTTTCCCGACCACAATCAAGGGATTTCTATGCAACATCAGAAATTGTAAGAAAGACTCACATGCTACAAGGCCTTTACAAAATCTATATTAAAAACAAGGAACAAATTATCCACTTTATCATAACTATTCAGATGTTTTGACATAAGACGTTCAAAAGCTTTAGGTCTTACTAGTTATAATTAATTACTCATTAGGTTTGCGTATATAAATTTTATGATGAAGTTCTTTAGAAACTGAAGAGAATCCCTCAATTGAGCTGCAATAACCGAGAAAATAACCCAGGACTGAATTTGAATCTACAGGGTGTCTCAAAAAAATGTACTCACTCTTTGAATGACGAGAAAACCTTTATTTATGAACTTAGTTTCGAAGAAACTTTCTTTCTTCGAAACTAAGTTGATTTCCTGCCATAGCTTCAGTAATTCAGGATATCTGCAACACAAAAAAAGACTGAGTACATTTATAATAGTCATCAATTTGAACATTTGTCTCATGTATTCGATGCTATTTCATTTCGCTCTATGTTCATAAATAAAGGTTTTCTCGTCATTCAAAGAGTGAGTACATTTTTTTGAGACACCCTGTATTTCAAATAAGAGACAAAGGTAACCTTACCTTCTTCCACCGTCGCTAATCACGAAACAATATACGGTAGAGTACTCACCTGAAAATAAAAGAAATGAAACTTTATTAAATTGAATTCACTTTCAAAAGAACTCGAGATATAAAATATAGTAACAATGATTCGATAATTGCCTAAAAGAGCACATCTTCAGGGGTAAATACTCAGTGCCTATAGTTTATGAGCAAACTTCTAGAGATTGTGGGGATGAGATTGTGGGGATGAGTTTGTGGGGATGAGATTTTGGGGATGAGATTTTGGGGATGAGTTTGTGGGGATGAGTTTGTGGGGATGAGATTGTAGGAATGAGATTTTGGGGATGAGTTTGTGGGGATGAGATTTTGGGGATGAGTTTGTGGGGATGAGATTTTGGGGATGAGTTTGTGGGGATGAGATTGTAGGGATGAGATTTTGGGGATGAGTTTGTGGGGATGAGATTGTGGGGATGAGATTTAGGGGATGAGTTTGTGGGGATGAGTTTGTGGGGATGAGGTTTTGAAAATAAGACTAAAATGGTTTTAAAAGAACAATATAAACTATAAATAAAAATATATGGGAATTACTTTAGAAAAGTTTTCTAAAAAAAAAAAAATAAGAGATTTAATGAGACAAGAGAACAAATGAACCGAAAGATGATAGAAGTAATATGGACGAACTAGGAATATTTTAAAATAAACCCAGTAATATGGAAAAATAAAATAGCTCTTACGAATAAAGAATAAAAGAAAAGTTACTGAAACAGAAGCAATCAAAGAAAAATGACTGAAACACCCACAAAAAAAAAAAAAAAAAAAAAAAAAATAAGGGAAACTTACTGGAACACAATAAGAATAAAAGGAAACTTACTGAAACAAAAAAATACAAGGAAACTTACTGAAACAAAACAAATACAAGGAAACTTACTGAAACACAAAGAATACAAGGAAACTTACTGAAACAAAACAAATACAAGGAAACTTACTGAAACACAAAAAATACAAGGAAACTTACTGAAACACAAAGAAACTTACTGAAACAAAAAGAATAAAGGGAAACTTACTGGAACACAATAAGAATAAAAGGAAACTTACTGAAACAAAAAATACAAGGAAACTTACTGAAACACAAAGAATACAAAGAAACTTACTGAAACAAAAAAAATACAAGGAAACTTACTGAAACACAAAGAATACAAAGAAACTTACTGAAACAAAAAAATACAAGGAAACTTACTGAAACACAAAGAATACAAAGAAACTTACTGAAACAAAAAAAAATACAAGGAAACTTACTGAAACACAAAGAATACAAAGAAACTTACTGAAACAAAAAAATACAAGGAAACTTACTGAAACAAAAAAATACAAGGAAACTTACTGAAACACAAAGAATACAAAGAAACTTACTGAAACAAAACAAATACAAGAAAACTTACTGAAACACAAAGAATACAAAGAAACTTACTGAAACAAAACAAATACAAGGAAACTTACTGAAACACATATAGAATGCAAAGAAACTTACTAAAACAAAACAAATACAAGGAAACTTACTGAAACACAAAGAATACAAAGAAACTTGCTGAAACAAAACAAATACAAGGAAACTTACTGAAACACATATAGAATGCAAAGAAACTTACTGAAACAAAACAAATACAAGGAAACTTACCGAAACACAAAGAATACAAAGAAAAAAGCTGAAACAAAACAAATATAAGGAAACTTACTGAAACACATATAGAATATAAGGAAATTTACTGTAACAAATTCTTTAAAGAAAACTTACTAAAACATCCCAATGTTAAATGGATAATACAAAGAAAACGATACTTAACAGAATTAGGAAAAAAAAATATGAAATTACCTTAAAACAAAAACCTACACAACTGCTAGTTGTATGTGGGGAAAATAATAATAATAATAATAATAATAATAATAATAATAATAATCATAATAATAATAATAATAATAATAATAATAATAACAATTTTTAAAAACAATTACTTCGTATAGATTATGGCATTCTATCTATTTATAAGTTTTCTGGCTACAATTATTTGTAAAAAACTAATACATACATATACATTACATTATACACACACAAACACACACACATATATATATATATATATATATATATATATATATATATATATATATATATATATATATATTATAAATACACATACATACATACGTATATATATATATATATATATATATATATATATATATACATATATATAATATATATACATATGTATATATATATATGTATAATATATATTATATATTATAAATATATATATATATATATATATATATATATATATATATATATATATATATACACTATAGATAAAAATGTAAAAATAATCCGATAGGACTCGATATCACCCCTTTTAAGCCTAAGATTATGTATTCTGCAATAATTATTCCTTTGTTAAGGTAGTATATAAAAGACGGGTATTGCAGAAGCTGCAATATCAAAGAAAAACAAGCAAAGCTGTAATTAGACAATAAAAAAAAAACAATAATTGTAATAGAAGTATTAAGACTATGATACATTGAGAAATAATTACTAGATTTTTAATCAATATAAATTTCTTATGAGAATACATACAGATAAAGTATTAAAGAAAAAAAAATATGTTGTATCAACCGCAGGCGACGGAGGTTAACCTGGTTTGGTATCCAAAGGTTAAGGTTAAGGGTTAATTACAGTTGAGATGAAAAATGAACCTTTAAAATGAAACTCGGGAAACTCGATGGGCGAGTGTGCCAAGGTACGAAAATGGTTGCGTCATTAACCTCGAAAAACTAAATTGTTTTTCTCTGTACGAAATACAATTCATAAAACAACTGCAAAGGATTGTACGAAATTGTACGATTTCGTGCTTAATGATTACGTAATTAACCTCGAAAAACTAAATTGTTTTTCTCTGTACGAAACACAATTCATAAAACAACTGAAAAGGATTGTACGAAATTGTACGATTTCGTGTTTAAAGGTTTAAAGGTCGCTCATGATAGATTGATTGATTGATTTAAAGTTTTCAGGCATCCTGACATCTAAGGTCATTGACGCCGGAGGTCGCTCATGAATGGCAGAGGCAAGGGATAGTGACATTGCCCTAGCAATAAGGACAATGCCCTAGAGACTAACCATATATGATCAGCGCCCAAGCCTCCTCTCCACCCAATCTAGGACCAGGGAAGACCAGGCAGTGGCTGTTGATGAATCAGCAGATAGACCTATAGGCTCCCCCAAACCCCCCAACCTTAGCTCACAAGGATGGTAAGGTTGCAGACGCGAATGACACTAACGAGTCTGAGCGGGACTCGAACCCCCGACTGGCAAACACCAGGCAGAGACGTTACCAATCAGGCCACAACGGTCATTATGGAAGTTGAACGCAATTATTAAGCTAAATAAAAACTGGTATTTTA
>NC_090729.1:60756374-60758874 GCF_036898095.1 Palaemon carinicauda | reverse complement strand
TAAGAAATATGAAATATATATAAAGTGACCTCAAAGGACATAAGATTATTTTCAAAATTCGTTAGTACCAATAACCTAGCAGAGACAACCAACTGGTTACGGACGAACCTCTAGAGATTGTTAATGAATATACCTATTTATGACAGTAAGTGTTTCCTCGGGACATGAGACCGAAATAAAATAAAATTCCAATAGACTGAAAAACACTCAAATGCACATTCCACCATTAAAAAAAACCTATGACATTCAAAATCACCAGAATACATTTAAATTCCAGTCATTCAATAGCTTGAAGGTTAAATGGCTCCTGAAAAAAAAGGTAACCGAATGCAGTACAGATATCCTTTCTACCAAGGACGCAATAGTCACGTATCATTACAAGACAGTTTTTTTTTTTTTTTTCACCCACAATAGTTTTTCCCTCTGTTTACTGTTTTTTATCTGCTACAGTTTAAAGGCCACTCATGAATGGCCGAGGCACGGGACAATGACATTGGCCTGGCATGAAGGGAAATTATTATTATTATTATTATTATTATTATTATTATTATTATTATCATTATTATTATTATTTGCTAAGCTACATCCCTAGTTTGAAAATAGGATGCTATAAGCCCAGGGGCCCCAACAAGGAAAATAGCCCTGTGAGGAAAAGAAACAAGGAAAAATAAAATATTTCAATAACAGTAACAACATTAAGTAAATATCTCCTATATAAACTATAAAACTTTAAAAAAACAAGAGGAAGAGAAATTAGTTAAAGTAGTTGCAAAATCGATATTATTCACCAATTGATATGATTCCAATAATTCACTAAATGCTAAATCATCAGAATTTGATGCGTCATCCACCCAAAGATTGAAGTCTCTACAAATAACTAATTCATTTTGGAAAAGTAGGATGCTACAAGCCCAGGGGCTCCAACAGAAAAAATAGCCCAGTGAGGAGAGGAAAAAAGGAAAAATAAAATATTTTAAGAACAGTAACGATATTAAAATAAATATCTCCTATATAAACTATAAAAACTAACAAAACAAGAGGAAGAGAAATAAGACAGAATAGTGTTCCCGAGTGTACCCTCAAGCAAGAGAACTAACTCATGACAATGGAAAACCATAGTACAGACGCTATGGCGCTACCCAATACAAGAGAACAATGGTTTGATTTTGGAGTGTCCTTCTCCTAGAAGAGCTGCTTACCATAGATAAAAGACTTCTACCCTTACCAAGAGGGAAGGGACCACTGAACAATGATAGTGCAATAACCCCTTTGGAGAAAAATAGTTTGGTAATCTCAATGTTGTTAGGTGTATGAGGACACACTATCTGGCCAGTCAAAGGACCCCCTTAACTCTCTAGCAGTAGTATCTCAAATGGGTGGCTGGTGCCCTGGCCAACCTACTACGGGACCTTTTGCAATTTCAAATTATGATGCCCAAATGATTACTGAAAAGAGCATTGTCATTTGCTCCGTCGTTAAGAATATCTTTGTTTTTTGTCTTAAAAGATATTTGAGACACTTGATGACTTGACAGAAGGTAATCTCGAGGTACGTCACCGGAAGGGGATCATTTTATATACCAACGCCCAAGACATTACTGAGAACAGGAGTGTTGTTGTTGTTGTTGTTGTTCTTTTAGTTCTTGTTTTTTTGTTATTGTTCTTGTCCTTTTTGTTTTTGTTTTTTTATTGTTCTTGTTTTTATTGTTCTTGTCCTTTTTGTTGTTGTTGTTGTTGTCCTTTTTGTAGTTGTTCATTTTGTTGTTGTTGTTGTCCTTTTTGTTGTTGTTGTTGTTCATTTTGTTGTTGTTGTCCTTTTTGTTGTTGTTGTTGTTCATTTTGTTGTTGTTGTCCTTTTTGTTGTTGTTCATTTTGTTGTTGTTGTTGTCCTTTTTGTTGTTGTTGTTGTTCATTTTGTTGTTGTTGTCCTTTTTGTTGTTGTTGTTGTTCATTTTGTTGTTGTTGTCCTTTTTGTTGTTGTTGTTCATTTTGTTCTTGTTGTTGTCCTTTTTGTTGTTGTTCTTGTTGTTGTTTTTTCTTGTTCTTGTCCTTTTTGTTGTTGTTGGTGTTATTTTTGTTCTTGTCCTTTTTGCTGTTGTTGTTGTTGTTACTCTTCTTGTTGTTCTTGTTCTTGTTCTTATTGTTATTATTACTATTATTATTATTATTATTATTAGCTAAGGTACAACCCTAGTTGGAAAAGCAAGATGCTATAACCACAAAGGCTCCAACAGAAAAAAACAGCCCAGTGAGGAAAGGAAATAAGGAAATAAATAAACGATATGAGAAGTAATGAACAATTAAAATAAAATATTTTAAAAACATTAATAGTAAAGTAGATATTTAATATATAAACTATAAAAAAGACTTGTTCAACATAAAGACATTTACTGCAAGTTTGAACTTTTGAAGTTCTACTGATTCAACTACCAAATTAGGAAAGTCGTGTTCCATTCGAAATAACAAGAATTAGCTACCTAAATAAAAAATGGGGACATAAC
>NC_090729.1:60733874-60753874 GCF_036898095.1 Palaemon carinicauda | reverse complement strand
TACTACTACTAATAATAATAATAATAATAATAATAATAATAATAATGATGATGATGATTACTTAAATCGTCACTGTCAAAGGACTTGCAGAGTAAAAAAAGTAATCTGTTTCCTCTTGAAAGCCTTAATATTTTAAATCATTTGGATCTCTCGGGCCCCATATTTAAAGACTCTAGAGCCTAGAGTAGACATACATCTATGTTCCAATAGCTAGAAACCATCTTTAATTATTCTCGTGTCAACACTATTTGTTGGCTGCGCAATATGTACCACCTGAAGTCATAAGTAAACGGTCTATAAGTGCCTTAAAGAAGTCTTTTCATGGGTATCTTAAAACAGAGGCGCCCATGAGCGTAAGCTCGCTAGTCTCTTATAACTTGTCTACGTAATACTCGTCTACACTTAAATTACCGTAAAAAAAAAAAAAAAAAAAAAAAAAAAAAAAAAAAAAAAAAAAAAAAAAAAAAAAAAAAATCCTGGAATAAATGTTTACTGGGAAACAATATTTTAAACACATTCATATGAAATCACTAGAAAATAAATATTCTTGTAATACACAATAAAATAATGTGAAACTAATATACTACTTAGTAGGAAAACTGGAAATCAATACTTTGAACACATTTCATATATCACTAGAAAAAATATTTTCAAATTTCACAATAAAATAATAATGTGAAAATAATACACTAATTAGTAGGAAAACTTTTTAAGTTAATATTTAATAGAAAGAAAATAATTTAAACAAGTTTCACATGAAATCACTAGAAAAATATTCTCAAAATTCACAATAAGATAATAATGTGAAACTAACATACTACATTTACAAATGTAACTATTTCGAATTAACTCCAACATAAATGGCCGCAAAAGAAAACATCCCATTGACATCCCCTTATTAATAAAACATAAATGCAAGCAAACGAACACTTCCCGTTGACTTCTCTTTAATAATAAGCTTTACAAAACAATTGGCATTTTATCCAAGACGAAGAATCTTCCAGAATTTCTGGGGACATAAATAGAGACAGCAACACTGATTATATAATTTGCAAAGGAATCGTGAAAACTAGCGGCGATATTTTCGCCCACGAAGACACCAAGGCGGTTATTATCCAACACACTTGCTTGGGTTATATAAATTTAACGTCGTGACATGCTTCAACAGACTTGCCACTTCTGAGAGAGAGAGAGAGAGAGAGAGAGAGAGAGAGAGAGGAGAGGAGAGAGAGAGGAGAGAGAGAGAGAGAGAGAGGGACGTAATTGTAAATATTCGCGTGTGTTTGAGAGAGAGAGAGAGAGGAGAGAGAGAGAGAGAGAGAGAGAGAGAGAGAGAGACGTAATTGTAAATATTCGCGAGTGTGTTTGAGAGAGAGAGAGAGAGAGAGAGAGAGAGAGAGAGAGGAGAGAGAGAGAGAGAGAGAGAGAGAGAGAGAGAGAGAGAGAGAGAACCGTTAAAAAGCCTTGGATTGACCTCTGCATTAGTCTTTTCTCGGGACATTGTACTTATAAAAACACAATATAATAAGAATTGGAAATAGAACATCAAGTCTAACATCAACATCATGAGGGCAGTAAACATCCCCCAACCCACCCCACCCCCACCCCAACCCTCACCCCGCCCCCTCTTTTCATAGGAAGGGAATTAAAGATTTCCTTAAAAGGAAACAGTTTCATTTTAACAGAAAAAAAAAAAAAACACTGGAAAATTTTTCTTAAACTCTGAATAGCTTCCTCATGAAAGACATTTGTGAAACAGGAAAGGATTTTTCCTTAAGTTTCTTCAAACTTTTTTTTCTGGGGAAAAGATCGACTGACCGCAAAAGAACAGGTACAGTGATTGCATTAATGGACATATAGGCTATCGACCCTGTATCTGTACTCTCACTGTATCCTCCATGCAAAAGGAAAACTTAATTTCTCTGAAATGTTTAGAGTTTGTTTCAAAATTCCTTCTTCTTGAACCTGGGTCATCATTGTGAAGGGAAACTAGAGGAGCACTCAGTAGAGCGCAGACCTCCGCCGCGGCAGCTTATTTCAAGACCTTGACCTTGACGTTTGACTTGAACATGCATTAATATGCGTGGATTTTCATACACTCAAATATGAGCCATGGTCGAAGTCTCTGTGACAACGGTCTCCAAACTTATGGCTGATTAAGTGAATTGGACATTTTGCTTGACTATGACCTTGACCTTTGACCTTGAGGTTCCAAAATTTAATCATTTCAATCTTTTTACAAAGCAGTTAATCAAACTGGGGCTAGGAAGCTGTTCATAGACACACACACAAACAACACAAAAAAATAAACAACACACACAAACAAACTAACACACAAACAGGGGCTAAAACATAACTTCCTTCCAACTTCGTTGACGGAGGTAATAATGAACTACCGGAGAATATACTGTATACTGTGTGTGTGTGAAAGACAGTATGTGAGAGAGAGAGAGAGAGGAGAGAGAGAGAGAGAGAGAGAGAGAGAGAGAGGAGAAGCTTTCTATGGGTGTCCAAGGGTATAAAACTGCTTACAGTTGTCCATGTCTCTGCCTCAGAGCTGAACGGAATCGCTTCCACCTTTGAGGCTAATGGCAACTCGTCTATGGTGTAGCTGCCAAAAGTGCGATAATCTAGGAAAATTACAAAATGAACGTAAGCTACAACAGTAGTTAGAAAAGCAAAATGCTGTAAACACAGTGTCTCTAAACGGAAAAAAAAATAGCCAAGTGAGAAAAGGAAATAAACAAACTACAAGTGATGAATAATTAAAATCAAATATCTTAAAGACAGTATCAACTATAAATTACATCTTTCATAAATATACTATAAAAAAAAAATAAAAGAAACCAGATAGAATAGTGTGCCCGAGTGTACCCTCAAGCAAGAAAATTCTACCCCAAGACAGTGTAAGATTATGGTACAGGCTACGGAACTACCCAAGCCTGGAGAACAATGGCTTGATTTTAGAGATAGATTGAATCAAGGCTACATGTGAGAGCCTCCTGAATTAATGTGTGTGTATGTGGAGAGAGAGAGAGAGAGAGAGAGGAGAGAGAGAGAGAGAGAGAGAGAGAGAGAGAGTAGATTGAATCAGGGCTACATGTGAGAGCTTCCTGAATTAATCTGTGTGTGTGTATGTGTGTAGAGAGAGAGAGAGAGAGAGAGAGAGAGAGAGAGAGAGAGAAAGAGAGAGAGAGAGAGAGAGAGCACCAAGACACGAACGCACATACATCACTGCCAAAGCTTACATGTTTTTCCCTAAACTTTCCCCTAGTGTCTCAATTATGCCAAGATAATGGAGGAAATTGTTTTAACAGCATAATATAGAAAACTTGATTATACAAACACGTAGAATAATGATATTTGGGGAAAAGCCCTACGGGTGTTTTTTGTGAGTTAATGTGGACAATTTCATTATATGCATGTGTATGTATTGTATGTATGTATGTATGTTCCTATATAATTAAACATACATATATATATATATATATATATATATATATATATATATATATATATATATATATATATATAAACACATACATGTAAATACCTATTCGTATAAATAAATATAAAGTATGTATGTATGTTCCTATATAATTAAACATACATATATACATATAAACACATATATGTATCTATATGTATAAATAAATATAAATGCATATATATGTACACTATATTATATACATGACTGAGCATACCCCCCAGAGTCGAACCTGGGAACATACATATATACATATAAATACATACACAAGTACACATGTATACATATAAATATAAATGCATATACATGTAGTCAATATTACATACATGACTGAGGATGTAATCTTCAGTTCTTAAAACCTAACCTAACCTACCTAACCTAACCCAAGCAAGTACTTGTGTGTAGAATTTACCAGACGTCTCCTTAGCTTCCCGAGAAGTGTACCGGAAGTGATGAAGCCAACTGTACAAACTATGTACAGTTGGTTTCATTAATTCTGGTACAGTTCGTAGGAGGCGAAGGAGACATCAGCGTACCGGAATTAATGAAGCTAACTGTACTTTTGGAAGGACTCAAATTGTTTTGTAATTTGTGTTCCTATTTGTATAGGATCAATTAAGCTATATTGCTTGTAACTGCAAAGCAATCGGTTACTGACTTATCTTCTTACAAGTAATTATTACTATATACTATTGGAATATCACCCATTGTTTTGTAGAAACCAAATGTTACCATAAGACACATGAGTGAAAAACATAAACTATCTGAACCAAGAACAAATAGTAAATTTGGTGAAAGGGCTTTTAGCTACTGTGCGCCTAGACATTATAATAAACTGCCAACTGAAATGAAGGACCTAAAGGGAGCAATTGAATTTAAGAAGAAACTAAAGACATTACTTTTCACAAGATCATATGATTTCGAAGATGCTACAACCAAAGAATTGTATAAGTTATAATGAAAATGTTTCGTTAGATGATTGATATGGACCCGCCCGAGAAGTAGTTCACTCGACTTCAGTGGAGGGTTGGATTTAAACCTAAAACAAGTAAAGTAAGTAATTAGTGTTCCTACTTGTATTAGCGCAATTAAGTATTTTTCTTTTTTCTTTTTTTGCTTGTTACTGAAAAAATTAATAGTTACTGACTTGTTTTCTTACAAGTAATTATCACTATATACTTTTGAAATATACTGTTTTATAATTTGTCTCCCTACTTGTATAGGCGAAATTAAGCTATTTTGTTTGTAACTGTTAAACAATTAGTTACCAACTAATTTTCTTAACAAGTTATCAAATGATTTCTGTAAAAGCTCCAGTTTCTACGACATCAAATTCGCAGACTAAAGAATGGTCATTCCCACCAGAGGCCTTTTAATTTAAGCCAGTTTTATTTTTCCAGAGGCTTTTTAATTCAAGACAGATTTATTTTCCCAGAGGCCTTTTAATTTAAGCCAGTTTTATTTTCCCAGAGGTCTTTTAATTCAAGCCAGTTTTATTTTCCCAGAGGCCTTTTAATTCAAGCCAGTTTTATTTTCCCAGAGGTCTTTTAATTCAAGCCAGTTTTATTTTCCCAGAGGTCTTTTGATTCAAGCCAGTTTTATTTTCCCAGAGGTCTTTTAATTCAAGCCAGTTTTATTTCTCCAGAGGCCTTTTAATTCAAACCAGTTTTATTTTTCCTGAGGCCTTTTAATTCAAACCAGTTTTAATTTCCAGAGGCCTTTTAATTCAAGCCAGTTTTATTTTCCCAGAGGGCTTTTAATTCAAGCCAGTTTTATTTTCCCAGAGGCCTTTTAATTCAAGCCAGTTTTATTTTCCCAGAGGGCTTTTAATTCAAGCCAGTTTTCTTTTCCCAGAGGGCTTTTAATTCAAGCCAGTTTTATTTTCCCAGAGGGCTTTTAATTCAAGCCAGTTTTATTTTCCCAGAGGCCTTTTAATTTAAGCCAGTTTTATTTTCCCAGAGGTCTTTTAATTCAAGCCAGTTTTATTTTCCCAGAGGCCTTTTAATTCAAGCCAGTTTTATTTTCCCAGAGGTCTTTTAATTCAAGCCAGTTTTATTTTCCCAGAGGTCTTTTGATTCAAGCCAGTTTTATTTTCCCAGAGGTCTTTTAATTCAAGCCAGTTTTATTTCTCCAGAGGCCTTTTAATTCAAACCAGTTTTATTTTTCCTGATGCCTTTTAATTCAAACCAGTTTTAATTTCCAGAGGCCTTTTAATTCAAGCCAGTTTTATTTTCCCAGAGGCCTTTTAATTCAAGCCAGTTTTATTTTCCCAGAGGGCTTTTAATTCAAGCCAGTTTTCTTTTCCCAGAGGGCTTTTAATTCAAGCCAGTTTTATTTTCCCAGAGGGCTTTTAATTCAAGCCAGTTTTATTTTCCCAGAGGGCTTTTAATTCAAGCCAGTTTTCTTTTCCAGAGGGCTTTTAATTCAAGCCATTTTTCTTTTCCCAGAGGGCTTTTAATTCAAGCCAGTTTTATTTTCCCAGAGGGCTTTTAATTCAAGCCAGTTTTATTTTTCCGGAGGCCTTTTAATTCAAACCAGTTTTATTATTGCTCCTTTTCCCCTTCTATCTCTCCTATACACTTTCAACCCACTGGTCTTCTACCCAATCTCGATGCTGTGACCCTCGGTCAGAACTAGACACTGGACCTCATTCTTATTATTATTACTGGTTAAGCTACAACCCTAGTTGGAAAAGCAGGATGCTATAAGCCCAGGGGCCCCAGCAAGGAAAATAGCCCAGAGAGAAAAGGAAACAAAGAATAAAATATTTCAAGAACAGTAACAACATTTAAATATTTCTTTTATAAACTATAAAAACTAACAAAACAAGGGGAAAAGAAATATAAAAGAATAGTGTGCCCTAGTGTACCCTCAAGCGAGAGAACTCTACCCCAAGGCAGTGGAAGACCATGGTACAGAGGCTATGGCACTACAGAAGATTAGAGAACAATGGTTTCATTACTTACAAAAAGGTACACGATACCTATTAGCCATTATTACCAGTGTTGCCAAGATATGGAGATTTATCCCTAGATTTGGGGATTTTGGATATCTGATGGGTATATTCTGAACAAATTTCTATGAAGAAACAAAGATCAGTAAACCTTTATATTGTTGCAATTAGTTTACTTACACTTATATGTATAGTGGGGTAATTTCTATAAGTAAAGCCTACATGATCAGAAGAAATTACATTTGTGGAAATGGGGATTTTTTTATTATGAGTTTTGGGGATTTTTAGACTAACCCATCTGGCATAACTGATTATTACCTCAGTTGCTCCAACGTCGAGCGGAAGACAAGTCGGCGTCACAGATTAATAGCAGCGTAAATGTTTAGATGGATTGCAAAGGTGGATATGAACGGCCAGGTAGGCACTCATAAAAAGAGAGAGAGAGAGAGAGAGAGAGAGGAGAGAGAGAGAGAGAGAGAGAGAGAGACAAAGAACGCTTTTTGAGGTCTCAAAAATTTCAGTCCATCCGCGGGGACTACAATTGCGTTTGGATAGAGCGAATTAGTTTAAATGTTTCTAGTTCTTGTATTCTTATCTAACTTATTCTTAAATGTGTTTACAGAGAGAGAGAGAGAGATGTTGGATGTCTCAGACTTTTTAGGGATCTTGTCTAACTTATTCTTGAACTCGTTTACCGTGTTACTGTTCATTACATCCGCTGGAAGTCTGTTTCCATGTATTTGCTATTTTGTATGTAAGGATATTACCACAATTCCTTTAAAAAATTTTAATACCTCTATTATCTGTCGTCGAGTTTATAGATTAAACAAGTTCAAACGTTCCATTCTCTGTCTATATCCAAATTGACCTAGAGAGAGAGAGAGAGAGAGGAGAGAGAGAGAGAGAGAGAGAGAGAGAGAGAGAGAGAGAGAGAAATGACCAGGATTACTTTAAAAAATTTTAATCTCTATTAGCTGTCCCCTTAGTCGTCGAGTTTGTAGATCAAATAAATTCAAACGTTCCAATCTCCGATTATATCCAAATTGTTCTAGCGTTGGAGAGAGAGAGAGAGAGAGAGAGAGAGAGAGAGAGAGAGAGAGAGAGAGAGAGAGAGGAGAGAGAGAGAGAGAGAAATATTTGAGAAAGTGATAATGTAATATAATAAAAAGGAAATATGAAAATAGATGGAAAAATAAATAAACCAAAAGTCATGATGTTGACTCCTTAGAGAGAGAGAGGAGAGAAGAGAGAGAGAGAGAGAGAGAGAGAGAGAGAGAGAGAGAGAGAGAGAGAGAGAGAATAATGAAATATTTGAGAAAGTGATAATTTAATCTAATAAAAAGGGAAATATGAAAATAGATGGAAAAATCAATAAACCACAAGTTATGATGCTGACTCCTGAGAGAGAGAGAGAGAGAGAGAGAGAGAGAGAGAGAGAGAGAGAGAGAGAGAGAGAGAGAGAGAGAGAGAGAGAATAATGAAATATTTGAGAACGTGATAATTTAATTTAATAAAAAGGAAATAGGAAAATTGATGGAAAAATCAATAAAAGTTATGATGTTGAATCCTGGAAGGAGGAGAGAGAGAGAGAGAGAGAGAGAGAGGAGAGAGAGAGAGAGAGAGAGAGAGAGGAGAGAGAGAGAATACTGAAATATTTGAGAAAGTGATAATTAAATTTAATAAAAAGGAAATAGGAAAATAGATGGAAAAATCAATAAACCAAAAGTTATGATGTTGACTCCTTAGAGAGAGAGAGAGAGAGAGAGAGAGAGAGAGAGAGGAGAGGAGAGAGGCGTGAGTCTGTTGGGAATATTTGAGTAATTGTCTGGTGAAAATGAATGGTTAGGATTGGCCCTAGGAAGGTCACAGGAGAACTCATGATGATGATGATGATGGGCCTTTGGAGGAGAGGATTCGTGATGGGGCGTTTTTAAGTAAGCAGCAAATTGGGTGGGCATGGGGCAATTTGATGGGCATAATCATGGGTTAGACACTAATAAAATGGGGATGGAGACTGAAGAGACAGATCGGGAGGCACTGAAAGAGAACTTTATAATATGCCGATGATGATGATGATGATGATAACAATAAGAGTGATGTGTGGGAGACAGATCGGGAGGCACTAAAAGAGAACTTTATAATATGCCGATGATGATGATGATGATGATGATGATGTGGGGGAATGAAAAATAGTGACTGAGGCGCAAGGGCGTGACTGTAGGAACCAGCTGTATCAACTGAAACAACCTTGTAAGTCGTTGCCAAGACCACCTGCAGTCAACACACAATACTCCTCTAACAATAACAATAACAACAACAGCATAAACTTGGCCCGAACGATGTAATGTATCATATAAGTACTACAGCCACGTGCAACTTTACTATGTCAATAAAAAGGACTGCATGGTTGGTAGCGGTGCCCCTTACTAATAACAAACATACAAGTTAAGAAACCAGCTTTATTTCTCTCTCTCTCTCTCTCTCTCTCTCTCTCTCTCTCTCTCTCTCTCTCTCTCTCTCTCTCTCTCTCAACTTGCTGAGATATATCATTATTATTATTATTACTAGCCAAGCTACAACCCTAGTTGGAAAAGCAAGATGCTATAAGCCCAAGGGCTCCAGCAGGGAAAAATAGCCCAGTGAGGAAAGGAAATAAGGAAATAAATAAATGATGAGAACAAATTAACAATAAATCATTCTAAAAACAGTAACAACGTCAAAACAGATATGTCATATATAGACTATAAAAAGACTTATGTCAGTCTGTTCAACATAAAAACATTTGCTGCATGTTTGAACTTTTGAAGTTCTACCGATTCAACTACCCGATTAGGAAGATCATTCCACAACTTGGTCACATGTGGAATAAAACTTCTAGAATACTGTGTAGTATTGAGCCTTATGATTACTATATTCAAAACCAGCTCAGGAAATAAAATGGGTCCCCTTTGATAGACTAAATGCAGGCATTCAAAACAAAACCCGATTACCATGATTTGTTTAAAATATAACCTGATTACTATGATTTGATTAAAATATAACCTGATTACTATGATTTGATTAAAATATAACCTGATTACCATGATTTGATTAAAATATAACCTGATTACCATGATTTGATTAAAATATAACCTGATTACCATGATTTGATTAAAATAAAACCTGATTGTCTTGATTTAAAACAAAACGTAATTACAATGATTTGTTTAAAATATAACCTGATTACTATGCTTTGATTAAAATAAAACCTGATTGTCTTGATTGAAACAAAACCTAATTACCATGATTTGTTTAACATATAACCTGATTACTATGCTTTCATTAAAATAAAACCCGATTGTCTTGATTTAAACAAAACCTAATTACCATGATTTGATTGAAATTAAACTATTTTGGTTAAAACAAAACCGGGTTACAATGATTTTATTAAAATAAAACCTGATTGTCTTGATACAAAAGCTGATTACTTTGATTTGACTGAAGCAAAACCTGATTGCCTTGATTGAAACAAAACTTGATTACCATGATTTTATTAAAACAAAACCTGATTACTATGCTTTGATTAAATCAAAACTATTTTCTTGACTGAAACAAAACCTGATTGCCATGTTAGCTTGGTTGGAGAGGGGGCATGGGCACTGATCATATGATATATGATCAGTCTGTAGGGCATTGTCCTGCTTGCTAGGGCAATGTCACTGTCCCATGCCTCTGCCCTTCATGAGCGACCTTTAAGTCTTTAAACATGCCAGTTTCGCTAGATGAGGATTTGGAACAAAGGGAACCTCTGACTGGCATGTCATATCTACCTTTTTAGGGTAAAATGTGCTGGTGGATTTTAACATTTATTTAAGATTGATTCTCCTCATGTCCGTTAAGTCTTCGTTGGCAGATTTTCCGGTGGTGTATGTATGATAGCGGCCACATGTATGTATGATGACGGGTGACTTTGAATACGGCAACTTTCCTCTTGGTAAGGGTAGAAGATACTCTTTAGCTAAGGTAAGCAGCTCTTCTAGGAGAAGGACACTCTAAAATCAAACCATTGTTCTCTAATCTTGGTCAGTGCCATAGCCTCTGTACCATGGTCTTACACTGTCTTTTGGGTTATAGTTCTCTTGCTTGAGGGTACACTTTGGCACACTATTCTATCTTATTTCTCTTACTCTTGGTTTGTTAAAAGTTTTTATAGTTTATATAAGAGATATTTATTTTAATCTTGTTGCCCTTCTTAAAATATTCTATCTTTCTTTGTTTCCTTTCCTCACACAGCTATTTTCCCTATTGGAGCTCCTGGGCTTACAGCATCCCGCTTTTCCAACTAGGACTGTAGCTTAGCAAGTAATAATAATAATAAAAATAATAATAATAATAAGAGGGCGGCAGCCCGCCCGTTAGGTAAGAACACAGCCTGTAGGTTAGGTTAGGGGGGTAGTGTAGAATAACCAATGCCCATTTATGCACACGGGAGGAACTGGCCGCTGATATACAAAGGCTCCGATTTTACGGTTTTCCGTACAAGATTGGGTTGTGGGAGCCGTTCCTAAGACATAAGAATCACGTCATCAAGCCCAATCTAGTTGGTAATTGTGAGCACATGGCTTCTGTTCTTTTATATCACACTCCTATTTTCTTTCGGAATCTTTGACTGTATGGAATCCGATCTTTCCAGGTGAGGTCCATAATTTTCTGCAAACAGGAGATACGAAAACGTTCCAGGTGCTTGAAATAGTATTAATATAGAGTTCAGGTATTTGCACCAACGAGTAGAGTTCAATGGGATACACGTGATTTTATAAATAATTAGAATGTTGGCAGTTGCTTTCTAAGGTTTGTTCTGGAAAACCCTGGTCCTTAGCCTGCTAAAAGCATCGTTGCCTGGTTTATTTTCTCCAGCACATCATCGTCAATCTCAGGGATTCAGCAACCCCATATCTACATTCAGGAGATGGAATAGATGCATAAAGAGTAGTATCATCTGCATATGCAATGAGCTTGTTTTCTAAGCCACACCACATGTCATGTGTATATAGTGATGGATGAAACAATACTATCTAGGTATTTAAAAAATGGCACCGCTTGCCATTGTGTATCATTAATGGAAAAGATGAGTGCTTTCTGATTTGGTTTAATTTGTTGTACTAAGAGTCCTTTTCAGTGTATTTATCTGTAAGTAAAGTACCTGGTATATTTGAGAAGGTGCTTTAATTGTTTCACTGACTACAGGGTGTGGGCCAAAATTAGCTGCATACCTAGGACTACTGTAGAGAGTGGGGTTCCCCTGCTGTATGGGACCGGAAAAGCAGCCATCAAAAGTAAGTAAGTACTTGCAGGGTAGTAAAACTACAGTGAAGAAAGTTTTGAATGCAAAGGATCAGAATTATGAAAAATCTTATGCAACAGGAACAACGGGGTCAGCAAAGTAATTTGATGGACCCCATTTTATGGTCAAACAAATTAAGATGAGTCAGCAACCTAATAAAAGACAGGAGAACAATACTTTAGACATGACAGAAGGAAAGAATTAAAACATTTCCTAGGCTAGAAAAAACTATTTGCGCAACTTTAGAAGAAACAGACCAGATGTGCTTCTCAAAAGTAGCTTTGCTATTAAAAATCATAGCTAGAATTTTTAAAAGTGCTGTTCATAGTTAAAAGACATTGTCAATCCGGAGATCTACATGTTGAGGAACCACTATCCGCGTCCTTATGACAATACTTTGAGATTGGTTAGGGTTTAACTTAATTCCCCATAATTTGAACTATTTTTAGAGAGCTTTGTAACAAGTGGTTTAGCAACCATAAGTCTACCCTCATATGTAATTGATGTAAAGAGAGTAGCATCATCTGCATATGCAACAAGCTTTTTCTAGGACAGATGTAATAGGTCAAGAACACCAACCTGAGGGACACCAGATATAAAATTCCTATTATTATTATTATCATTATTATTATTATTATTATTATTATTACTTGCTAAGCTACAACCCTAGTTGGAAGAGCAGAATGCTATAAGCCCAGGGGCCCCAACATGGAAAATAGCCCAGTGAGGAAAGGAAAAAAGGAAAAATAAAATATTTTAAGAAGAGTAACGACATTAAAATAAATATTTGCTAAGCTACAACCCTAGTTGGAAGAGCTGAATGCTATAAGGCCGGGGGCCCCAACAGGGAAAATAGCCCAGTGAGGAAAGGAAAAAAGGAATAATAAAATATTTTAAGAAGAGTAACAACATTAAAATAAACATTTCCTATACAAACTATAAAAACTTTAACAAAATAAGTGGAACAGAAATCAGATAGAATAGTGTGCCTGAGTGTACCCTCAAGCAAGAGAACTCTAACCCAAGACAGTGGAAGACCATGATACAGAGGCTATGGCACTATGCTCCTCATCAAACAACAATTCTTTGCAATGTACTTAAAAAATAAATAGTGATCCCAGAAAAGTCCTCTACTACCATCTGATCAAGTTAAAAAAGGGGCCTCATGATTAACACAAAGGCAGCGCTAAAATTAAGGTCAATCATACAAATTTCCTGACAACAACCAATGGATTCCTCTACAGCAATGGTAATTATAAGCATGGCATTACAAGCTCCAAGGCCTTTGCCAAAGCCAAACTGTAAACTAGAAGTTTGGCCTAAGGAAATTAAAAAACTTCAGATAATGTGGTAGTTAAGGAAATTGTGCAGTAATCAGCAGGGCTATAGAGGTACCACAAACACGTTTACCTACTGTAGTAACATTACCAATTTTCCAACAAGTGCAAAAAGAACCTCTCGTGCAAGAAATAATGGAATTTAGGAGCTAAGAAATAACAGTCTTTATAAGCATCAAGGTTCATTAAAAGTGTTTTAATTTCACAGAATGAAAAACTCAACTAGTTAGTTTAGCTTCAGGAAAAAAAAATGACGGAAGGTCGAGTTTCTCTTTACTCTAATTACCTAGAAGCACATCAACCCAAATGATTGATTTTCCCTTTGAACTGTGATTGACATTGCCATCTGGTTTAAGCAAAGGAGGAATTATTAAGTCTACACCAAGGAGCACAGATTTGAATGTAGCCCACCATTTATGTTCCTGGTTGCACCAAAAATGGTTTCTTTTATGGTCAAATCATATCACTTTTCAGTTGAGGTTTAAACTCTGAGCAACAGCTCTTTGCTAAGTTAAATGCAAGTTAAATCCAATTTGTTACTTTTCCAAAGATGACAAGCCTCCAGTTTCTCCAAATAAGCATATCCACAATCATCATTGAACCAATTGTCCTTGATTTGGTCATTTAATACAAGAGGGACACCTAAAAACTATGTTGACCAGATTTTCAATTTAGAGAAAAGACTCAACACCTTTATACAATTACGACCAATTTAAATGCAAAAAATCAACCAGAGTACCGTTCCATTCTACTTAAGATTTTATAGATCTCTTACGACAGTATGACACATCAGAAGCACGTTGCTCAAGTTGTTATTACTAAGGAAACCAATGCCTGGATCAGACGTCACAATGACCAGATTGAATAAAATATAGGTCAGAATATAAACTGGATTTACTCCCATTTCCATGGGTAAGCATGAGATTTAAAAGATATCAATACAGACTTAAGCTTTCATGTTGGAATGAAAGAG
The DNA here is from genome assembly GCF_036898095.1 of Palaemon carinicauda. Lineage (NCBI taxonomy): Eukaryota > Metazoa > Arthropoda > Malacostraca > Decapoda > Palaemonidae > Palaemon > Palaemon carinicauda. The sequence goes on along the minus strand of NC_090729.1, from coordinate 60,739,801 downwards.
CCAAAATATTTGAAGAAATTATCTCTTATGGAACCATCTTCCATAAGAGCTCATACAGTAGTATGAAAGGCCTCGATAAGGTCAATAAAGACCATGTATAGGTCAGGTCGTATTCTACTATCAACATTTCTACGGTACTGTATTTACTTCAGTAAAATTTGTCTGCTGTCCCTTTATACCTCCTGAACCAGCACTGGGCCTCTGGTAGCATGGATTGAGATATAGGTTAAGTTAAGCACAAGAACATAATTGAAGCTAGTATTTTATCAGCTTGATGTAGATGAAAACACATATATCTCCTTTACTCAAATACAGGAAGTGAAAATCCTTCAAGATTTCTGTATTTGCTCTTTTCCATAGGCTACAAAGGATCTTGTGAAGCTGATTTCTAAGAAGTAGCCAGCTGTATTTAAAATATCTCCAGGAATACCATAAAAAACCATGTGCCTTCTTTAAAGCTTTTCACTGCCCTCAGAACTTCATACACTTCTGGAAGACTGTGAGGCCCTGCATACTCTTACAAGAGTATGACACACCAGGGTCACGTTGCTCAAGTTGTAATTACTAAGAAAACTAATGCCTGGATCAGACGTCACAATGACCAGATAGAATAAAATGTAAGTCAGAATATAAACTGGATTTACTCCCATTTCCATGGTAAAGCATGAGGATTATAAAATGCCAATACAGACTTATGTTTCCATGATGGAATGAAGGAGCCAAAATAGTTAGCTAGCCAGAGCATTACTAACCAGTCATATTTCACTGCAACATGGAAATAGTTTAGAAGCTTTTTTTTTTTTTTTTAATAAAGAAGTGTGTTTTCTTGGACCCATAGATGATGTTGATACTATAAAAGTCTTTTTTTTTTAATAAAGAAGTTGTGTTTTTCTTAGACCCATAGATGTTGTTGATACTATAAAAGTCTTTTATGTTGTTTTAGTCAAAAATGCTTAAACTATCTTGGACCTTTCAAGTACACCCCCTACCAAAATCTCTTATGAATTATCATAGACCTTTCAACTATACCTCTGTCCACCACAAGACCCCTTGTGAATTATCACAGGCCTCTCAAGTACACCCCCACTCAAGATCCCTTATGAATTATCATAGACCTTTCAACTATGCCTCAGTCCACCAAAAGACCCCTTGTGAATTACCATAGACCCTTTCAACTACACCCTCACCCAAATATCCCTTATGAATTATCATAGACCCTTCAACTATACCTCCGTCCACTAAAAGATCCCTCTTGAATTATCATAGACCTTTCAACTATGCCTCAGTCCACCAAAAGACCCCTTGTGAATTACCATAGACCCTTCAACTATACCTCGGTCCACCAAAGGACCCCTTATGAATTATCATAGACCTAAGTAAACCCCCACTCAAGATCCTTTATGAATTATCTTAGCCTTTTCAACCACAGCCTCACCCCAAGATCCCTTATGAATTATCATAGACCTTTCAACTACATCCTCGCCCAAATATCCCTTATGGATTATCATAGACCGTTCAACTATACCTCCGTCCACCCAAAGGCCCCTTATGAATTATCTTAATACCTTTCAACTCCATTCCCAAAACCCCTTAATCTTTGGGTCAGTGTAGAAGAGTGTTGGTTTTCGAGATACAGCATCATGTGCTTTCCTTTTTGTTCAAGTAATTTATGTATGGGGACAGATCTCAGTGAACCAGTCACCATTAAACTGCCTAGTCAAGGTAATTATCAATTGGGGAGTATCTTACATTAGTTTGCAACTATCCACAGAGTTTTCCATATAAGTGGGAACATTTGCATAACTAAAATGCCCATCTGTATGACAAAACTGTCAGGTGTCTAACACGGACGTTGACCTAAAATACAGCTGAACTGTATTAGCACTAGATCTGGTACACTGTCAGAAACTTGAGTTTCTCACTGATTAGCTACATACAACCAGAAGATGATAAATTCATAGTTGACCTGCCATCCAGATAAGTAAACCCAGATGCAAACTAGATTCTGAACTTACCACAGGTGTTTTCAGAAATATGAGAATTATAGAGTAGTCAAGGATTTTATGGCATCAAGGATTGTGTGGGATCAAGAATTGTGTATCCTTGTGGGATCAAGAATTGTGTGGGGTCAAGAATTGTGTGTGGGGTCAAGGATTTTGTGTGGGGTCAAGAATTGTGTGTGGGGTCAAGGATTGTGTGTGGGGTCAAGGGTTGTGTGTGGGGTTAAGGTTTTTGTGTGGGATCAAGAATTGTGTGGGGTCAAGAATTGTGTGTGAAGTCAAGGATTGTGTGTGGGGTCAAGGGTTGTGTGTGGGGTCAAGGGTTGTGTGTGGGGTCAAGAATTGTGTGGGGGAATAAGGGTTGTGTGTGGGGGTCAAGAATTGTGTGTGTGGGGTCAAGGATTTTGTGTGGGGTCAAGGGTTGTGTGTGGGGTCAAGAATTGTGTGTGAAGTCAAGGATTGTGTGTGGGGTCAAGGGTTGTGTAGGGTCAAGAATTGTGTGGGGGAATAAGGGTTGTGTGTGGGGTCAAGAATTGTGTGTGTGGGGTCAAGGATTTTGTGTGGGGTCAAGGATTGTGTGTGGGGTCAAGGATTGTGTGTGGGGTCAAGGATTGTGTGTGGGGTCAAGGGTTGTGTGTGGGGTCAAGAAGTGTGTGTGTGGGGTCAAGGGTTGTGTGTGGGGGTCAAGAATTGTGTGTGTGGGGTCAAGGATTTTGTGTGGGGTCAAGGATTGTGTGTGGGGTCAAGGATTGTGTGTGGGGTCAAGGGTTGTGTGTGGGGTCAAGAAGTGTGTGCGGTCAAGAATTGTGTGTGGTCAAGGATTATGTGTGGTCAAGGATTTTTTCCATTAAAATCTTATTGATTAAAAATATATACAGTCAACACTATAATATACTTCTACATTTATTATCCCATCTCTAGCAACTTAATCCACTTTTCTACTTCTATAGACATTTTCTTAACTTTTCCCCTCAAGCTGAAAATCACAATTTTCAATTTTGTTTCTACCAGATTATAACAATATAATGTACCACCAGAAAGTAATTTATTTCACTTTCAAATCCACAAAATGTGCGTATTGATCTAACCTAAGTAATTCATTTTCCTCATGATTTTATCTTTCCTAAAATATAATTGTGAATATTCTTCTACAGATATACCATGCCTACCAAAAGTAGCTCTTTAAAATACACTTTGCACTTTTATAACTATATGATAACCACCTTTCCTGGTTACCAAAACTTTCCCAACTTTTCCCTCTACAGGTGCTATCATAACTATTCTCCAGTTACTTTTAATTTTTCTTTTAGTTTTAGTTTATGTATGACATTTCTATTTTGACGTTGTTACTGTTTTTAGAATAATTTATTGTTAATTTGTTCTCATTTATTTATTTCCTTATTTCCTTTCCTCACTGGGCTATTTTTCCCTATTGGAGCCCTTGGGCTTATAGAATCTTGCTTTTCCAAATAGGGTTATAGCTTGGCTAATAATAATAATAATAATAATAATAATAATAATAATAATAATAATAATAATAATAATAATTTACATAAAATATTAGGAATATCAATTTTCCTTTCTGCTTCAATTCCAGTTCTTACCAATTTCTTTTAAAGAAAATTAATTTCTAAGGGGTTAATAATTCTCATTTGTAATAAAGCACTCGTGCTGAATAATAATTTTCCATTCTCATCCATTCCAGTTTTCACCAATTTTTTTAAAGAAAATTAATTTACAAAGGGTTAATAATTCAAATTTATAATAAAGCACACATAAAGACTAGTTGATTAATGCAATTATACTAAAGAAATTCATTGAGAAACTACTTTGAATTATATGGAATGTAAAAATCTATATGTCTTTATAGCTATAAGAATATCTCAATGAGAACTTACACATCAAAAAATATACTTAAAATTATATGAAATGGAAAAATCTATAAGTTGTTATAGATATAAGAATATAACCTTAATGAGAATTTTATACATTAAAAAATATACTTTGAATTACATGAAATGTAAAAATCTACAAGTCGTTATAGATATAAAAATATCTTAATGAGAACTTTATACATTAAAAAATATACTTTGAATCATATGAAATGTAAAAATCTACAAGTCGTTATAGATATAAGAATATCTTAATGAGAACTTTATACATTAAAAAATATATACTTAGAATTATATGAAATGTAAAAATCTACAAGTCATTATAGATACAAGAATATCTTAATGAGAACTTTATACATTAAAAATATACTTAGAATTATATGAAATGTAAAAATCAACAGGTCATTTTAAATATAAGAATAACACAATATGAAACCATTACTGGGCAAACGAATCAACCACCCAAATGTTATTTTTCCCTTTCGCATCTGATAAAACTGAATCATTCGTCTTGGGATACACGTAGCTTAATCAAAATACCTAATCCATATTATTATTATTATTATTATTATTATTATTATTATTATTATTATTATTATCCAAGCTACAACCCTAGTTGGAAAAGCAAGATGCTATAAGCCCAAGGGCTTCAATAGGGAAAAATAGCCCAGTGAGGAAAGGAAATAAGGAAATAAATAAATGAAGAGAACAAATTAACAATAAATCATTCTAAAATAAGTAATTCCAACATCTTTGATTTCTATCAAGTGATTTCAGAGTATTTGAACTTTCCAAACAAACAACGAATCGTTGGCTTTCCTTATGACCGAGTACAGATGACTAATGTTTACGTGCATTTACTTAGTTGTTTACTTGTTTTGGGTCTAAATCCAACCTTCCACTGAAGTCGAGTGAACTACTTCTCGGGCGGGTCCATATTAATCATCTAACGAAACATTTTTATTTTAACTTATAGGTCTACAATTCTTTGATTGTAGTTACTTAGTTGTTTACTTGTTTTGGGTTTAAATCCAACCCTCCACTGAAGTCGAGTGAACTACTTCTCGGGCGGGTCCATATTAATCATCTAACGAAACATTTTCATTATAACTTATACAATTCTTTGATTGTAGCATCTTCCAAATCATGTGATCTTTTGAAAAGTAATGTCATAGACCTTTCATTTAGTATTAACATGTTGACTAGAGATACTTACCGTTTACTAGGACACAGGGTCAGTAGGCCTAAGGGACCACGATGTTCGAATAACTGTTGTTAGCCAATTTCCTTGTTTCTTTTTTCATCTGCAGAAGAGAGAGAGAGTTTTTAGAATGGCAGTTATGTAGACTTAGCATTATAGGGGAGTAATCATTCAATTTCTGCTACTGTATAAGTCTTATAATACATCAAGAAGTCTCAGTATTATAGGGGAGTATTCATTCAACTCCTGCTGTTGCATAAGTCTTATAATACATCAAGAAGTCTTTGTATTATAGAGGAGTAATCATTCAATTTCTGCTACTGTATAAGTCTTATAATACATCAAGAAGTCTCAGTAGTATAGGGGAGTATTCATTCAACTCCTGCTGTTGCATAAGTCTTGTAATACATCAAGAAGTCTCAGTATTATAGGGGAGTAATCATTCAATTTCTACTACTGCATAAGTCTTATAATACATCAAGAAGTCTTAGTATTATAGGGGAGTAATCATTCAATTTCTGCAACTGCATAAGTCTTATAATACATCAAGAAGTCTTTGTATTATAGGGGAGTAATTCAATTTCTGCTGCTGAAAAAGTCTTATAATACATCAAGAAGTCTCAGTATTATAGGGGAGTAATCATTCAATTTCTGCTACTGTATAAGTCTTATAATACATCAAGAAGTCTCAGTATTATAGGGGAGTATTCATTCAACTCCTGCTGTTGCATAAGTCTTATAATACATCAAGAAGTCTTTGTATTATAGGGGAGTAATCTTTCAATTTCTGCAACTGCATAAGTCTTATAATACATCAAGAAGTCTCAGTATTAT
>NC_090729.1:60726374-60728874 GCF_036898095.1 Palaemon carinicauda | reverse complement strand
AAAACAATAATAATAATAATAATAATAATAATAATAATAATAATAATAATTCAATGATGGTTTGTCACTCAAGATGTAAGGCATTTAATTTCAAAATATTAAAAAGGTAAATTAATTATATAAACTGCTATTACATTAACTTTTCAATAATAACTAAAAATTAAAATCTTAATATTGATCTATGATTATATTTTAGAAATTGTTCTTATTCTTTGCTCTCATTAGTTGGATTTGAATAGGGAATTACTCCCAAAATATGTCTATATTCAAATTTGTTACTTTATGGCAATGCAAGACCTTTTTGGAGATTTTAAAAGATAAAATTTGCCATCAATAAGTAAGATTAATTATATGTTTTCAGAGTGAATACTCTGCCTTAAGTTATTTTATCAAAAATCCTTTAAAAAGGAATTCTTTTTCACCAAGAAAACAGTTTAATTTTAACAAATTTGGAAAATAAGAAAATTTAGAATAATTATATGTTTTCATTGTGAATACTCTGCCTGAAGTTATTTTATCAAAAATCCTTTAAAAAGGAATTCTTTTTCACCAAGCAAACAGTTTAATTTTAACAAATTTGGAAAATAAGAAAATTTAGAATAATTATATGTTTTCATTGTGAATACTCTGCCTGAAGTTACTTTATCACCCAATTCTTTAACAAGCAGTTAGTTTTCGTCCAGTTAAAACCGTCTATAATTTTGTCAATTAAATTAGGAAAATATGAAAATTCTGAATAATAAGTTTCCATTATGAATATTTTTCCTGAAGTTACTGTAACATCGAGTCCTTTAAAAAGGTATTAGTGTTCACCCAGTAAAACAATTTGTATTTTCTTTATTAGGAAATAAGAAAATTTAGAACACTCATTTTTTTCATTGAGAATACCTTAAAAAGGAATTAGTTTTCAGATAGTTAAAAGTTAATATTTTCGTCAAATTAAATATGGAAAAAGAGAAAATTCTAAAAGAGAAAGCTATCGAACATTCCACCAAAAACAAATATATTTTCGTAACAAGGATCCAGTGCCTTATCACCCCTCGAAATATCGTTTCGAAAGATTAACATCAGGCATAGACCGAAAGTACATGGAACTCTTGAGGCAAAAACAAAGATTAGCACATCCTGGTACATACAAGCTGTTTGCTGTTACTATGATAAAAGGCCTTGTTAGATTTACGAGTAGTTAAGGTAATCTAAGGTGATCTGTGTGCCAGGCTAGTAACAGGACCTTGGAATAACTCTCTCTTCACTCGAAAGTCCAAAATACAGGAATAGCATAACAACAATTGCGCCTCGAATGTAAACAGTAAACACGAGTGTGTACTTCTTAATTTTCTGAGGTAACCATTATACAAACATTAATGTGTGTATATGTGTATATGTATATATATATATATATATATATATATATATATATATATATATATATATATATATATATATATATATATATATATATATATATATATATATATATATATATATATATATGGATAAATATCAACACAACATCGTGCTCGAATAGAAAAAAAATTCTACCTCATACTTGGGATTGAACCCTAGTATAGCCTCTTCCAATGAAAGGCCAGGTCGCTTCCAACCATGCCACGAGAGGCCTCTCGTGGCATGGTTGGAAGCGACCTGGCCTTTCATTAGAAGGGGCTAGGGTTCGATCCCAAGTATGAGTATATATATATATATATATATATATATATATATATATATATATATATATATATATATATATATATATAATTTTAGCTTTATCCTTTATAGATTTAATTATGAATAGAAGTTAAGACTCGCCATTTTCATTCTTTACTTTACATTTAAACATATATCAGATCTCAGCTTGTATCAATGATACAAGCTGAAACAAATGCAAACTCCTTTAACCCAATTTTTAAACTATGGAAAACAAAATATAAAATTTTTATTTTTCGAAGAAGTAAAAAATTCAACATAGTCATTAAAAATCCTTACTAAAGTTACAAAACCAGTATTATAAAACGTCATTACAATTAATTTAAATTAAGTCATTTCACGCCACCTTCCCCTTCCCTCCGAAAATGTCGAAGTCATCAATACCCTAATGTTCTTAAAAACGTAATTTGAACAACTTACCAATTAATATTTCATCCACATAAAAGAGTCAGGGATTTTCTTCACAAAATTCATAAATATTATCTCTTATTGAACAGAAAAAGATCACTTAAATGAAACCAATTTCCTATGTAAAAAATGTCATTGAAGAAGGCTGTAACTCCTTCAATAACAAATCTAGAACAGACAGATCATTTGAACTGGCTTACCACTCACAAAACTACTCCACTTACCTAGTGAAGTAACAGTTCTTATGAACACAACGAGACTTCGATACAGAAAATAAGATACTGGCAAATTGTACTTTTCTTAAAGTCACTTCAGGGCAAATAAAAATTAAGACAGCTTAATGGATTTTACTTATTAACAACTAGTTACTCAATAGCTTATGCCA
>NC_090729.1:60708874-60713874 GCF_036898095.1 Palaemon carinicauda | reverse complement strand
ATGTATGTATGTATGTATTTATGTATGTATGTATATACACAGAGAGAGAGAGAGAGAGAGAGAGAGAGAGAGAGAGAGAGTTTCCTTTGAGATCTGCATTATAAATCAACTCGCTTTTTCCCTGTGCATCTACTCAAGAGTACTCTTCTCCAGAAGGTCCATATTCAATATAGTCTTCTCCTTAAAAGAATTTTATAGCGAATTGCGTGAATTTAACATTTTAATTTTTCAATTGAAATAATTTTTTAAAAAAATATAGAAATTGTATTGGTAATCCTGGACAAATTCTATCCTGTTCGTGATACTAGGCAGGCAGTTAATTCTAATAGCCAGGCCTTCTCCATCACGAGGCTCAATACTACGCAGTATTCTAGAAGTTTTATTCCAGCTGTTACCAAGTTGTGGAATGATCTTCCTAATCGGGTAGTTGAATCAGTAGAACTTCAAAAGTTCAAAGTTGGAGCAAATGTTTTTATGTTGACCTGGCTGACATGAGTCTTTTTATAGTTTATATAGGACATATCTGTTTTTGACGTTGTTAATAGTTTATATAGGACATATCTGTTTTGACGTTGTTAATAGTTTATATAGGACATATCTGTTTTGACGTTGTTAATAGTTTATATAGAACATATCTGTTTTGAGGTCGTTACTGTTTTTAGAATGATTTATTGTTAATTTATTCTCATCATTTATTTATTTCCTTTCCTCACAAGGCTATTTTTCCCTATTGGAGCCCTTGGGCTTATAGCATCTTTCTTTTGAGATATTGCATAGCTTTAGATTAATAGGATTTATCAATTAAAGCCTTCTCTCCTGTCACTGGGGCCTGGGAGGTCACTCAGGGCTCATGCCCATCTGTTGGAAAACCAAAAATTCAAAGTATGACATTATGAGGTGGTTTCCTTTCCTCACTGGGCTATTTTTCCCTGTTGGAGCTCCTGGGCTTATAGCAGCCTGCTTTTCCAACTAGGGTTGTAGCTTAGCAAATAATAATAATAATAATAATGATAATAATAATAATAATAATAATATAGCAGAAAGCTAAAATCTGGAAAAAGTTGCAAAAATCTAGTAATGCCTACAGTAAACCGCTTGAGCTGCACTCATGGCAATAAGCCCTTAACTAGGGAATTGCAAGCTTTGTATGTGGAAATCGAAGAGACAGAAATGCTGATCATGGATAAAATCTTAGAATATTAATACAGAATTATTCTCCTAATATTACTCCTCGCTGTAACTTAAATAGCAAATTCCTTTAATCTTGTCTTTTTAAACAGTGTTCTTTTATTCTCCTAATATTATTCTTCGCTGTAACTTAAATAGCAAATTCCTTTAATCTCGTCTTTTTAAACAATGTTCCTTTATTCTCCTAATATTATTCTTCGCTGTAATTTAAATAGCAAATTCCTTTAATCTTGTCTTTAAAAAATGTTCCTTTATTCTAATATTACTCCTAGCTGTAACTTAAAAAGCAAATTCCTTTATATAATCTTGTCTTTTTAAACAATATTCCTTTATTCTCCTAATATTATTTCTCCCTGTAACTTAAATAGCAAATTCCTTTAATCTTGTCTTTTTAAACAGTGTTCCTTTATTCTAATATTATTCTTCGCTGTAACTTGAATAGCAAATTCCTTTAATATTGTCTTTTGAAACAATGTTCCTTTATTCTGACATTACTCCTAGCTGTAACTTAAATAGCAAATTCCTTTAATTTTGTCTTTTTAAACAGTGTTCCTTTACTCTAATATTACTCCTAGCTGTAACTTAAATAGCAAATTCCTTTAATCTTGTCTTTTTAAACAGTGTTCCTTTACTCTAATATTACTCCTAGCTGTAACTTAAATAGCAAATTCCTTTAATCTTGTCTTTTTGAACAAGTGTTCCTTTATTCTAACATTACTCATAGCTGTAACTTAAATAGCAAATTCCTTTAATCTTGTCTTTAAAAAAATGTTCCTTTTACGAAACTTATTCAAAACAAAGTTTCCTATACCCAATGTCTAGCAATCAACATACACCTCCCCAGTGAGTAAAAAAACTCGTTACAACTAATGTCTAAAAATAAACTTGTCAATTTTCCAATGTATCCAAGTAATTATATCCTATCAAATATATTTGATATGTTGTGGCCTGATTGGTAACGTCTCTACCTGGTGATTTCCAGACTGGGGTTCGAGTCCCGCTTAGACTCGTTAGTGCCATTAGTGTCTATAACCTTACCACCCTTGTGAGCTAAGTTTGGGGGGTTTGGGAGAACCTATAGGTCTATATGCTGAGTCATCAGCAGCCACTGCCTGGGCCTCCCTGGTCCTAGCTTGGGTGGAGAGGAGGTTTGGGGGCTGATCATATGACATATGGTCAGTCTCTAGGGCATTGTCCTGATTGCTAGGGCAATGTCACTGTCCCTTGCCTCTGCCATTCATGAGTGACCTTTAAACCTTTAAAAAAATCACATTCCTTCAATCCAGTCTTGACAATCTAGTTACTGTCCTGTTAGCAAAAATGTTGTAACAAAATTGAGAAAAAGACTAACGTGGAAGTTCTACAAAAGATCAATATCGAAAAAAGATTACTTGACATTTTGGATGAAAGAAAACTAACTTTTATTGGACACCAGGTTCGGAAACACAATACTCTGGAAAGAACGCTACTTATTGGATCAGTCTATAGTACAAGAACGAGAGGAAGGCCTAAAACTAGATTGAGTGACAATATCAAGGAGATGTGCGGGCTAACGATGGTGGAGTTGGAAAGGAAGGCTCAAGACCGGAATGAATGGAGATGTTTTGTGCAGAGGGCCACGGCCGTTCGACATCGAACACCCCGTACTTGATGATGATGTCTACAAACAGTCTTGTTACCATTAAACAATTTCTAAAACAATCATGCTACCACTGTCTAGTTCCTTTAAACGCTAAAGCTACTTATAAATAGTTTTAAAATAATCCCAAAACGAGAGAGAGAGAGAGAGAGAGAGAGAGAGAGAGAGAGAGAGAGAGAGAGACCTATTGCATTTCTCTGAATTTGGGTCAATATGAATCTGTGCTGGAAGTATTATCAACAGTACACCACGTGAGTGGAGGCTAGTACAGTAGTAACGTGTTCGCCTATCATTCGCATGACAACAGATCGATCCCAGTCCGGGAAAGTAAGTTTAAATTGTTTACTGGGGAGGCCAAAGTTGTGCTTGAGCTTACCCGGCTGACGTTCTTGCGAGCATCAATTCTCACGAAACTGGAAATGAAACCAAAGACCTTTAACCTTTAATGACACTCCCCCTCACCACCTATTGAAAACCAACCTGAAGAGATTTTGGAAAATCTGAAACCGTCGGGTGTGAAAAATCTACCGGAAAAGGTTCGCAATTCGGATAATGGGAAGTCTGTTGAAATTGTGTGGATTTTAACAAAGGAAATAAAAGAAAAGTCTGCTTTTGAGAGAGAGAGAGAGAGAGAGAGAGAGAGAGAGAGAGAGCGCTAAAAAAACGGAAAAAATAAGTTCTAAGAGATTATATTGTTCTAAGAACATTGTTCAATGAGAGAGAGAGAGAGAGAGAGAGAGAGAGAGAGAGAGAGAGCGCTAAAAAAACGGAATAAATAAGTTCTAAGAGATTATATTGTTCTAAGAACATTGTTCAATGAGAGAGAGAGAGAGAGAGAGAGAGAGAGAGCGCTAAAAAAAACGGAAAAAATAAGTTCTAAGAGATTATATTGTTCTAAGAACATTGTTCAATGAGAGAGAGAGAGAGAGAGAGAGAGAGAGAGAGAGCGCTAAAAAAACGGAAAAAATAAGTTCTAAGAGATTATATTGTTCTAAGAACATTGTTCAATGAGAGAGAGAGAGAGAGAGAGAGAGAGAGAGAGAGAATTGAATTATCCGGTATTTTGATTCTCTGGTGATGCCCATGTTCTTGAAAATGGTCATGGTTTTTTAATACAAAACTTCTTTCTTTTCTTTCAAGTGCTGCTTTTCAGGCCTTATACTGCAGGGGAAACTTAATCTACAGGACCTTCGCAGTCATTTTATTACGTATTCCAAGGCATTCAAGCATTTCACACCACATACTGGTCGTTTATTGTCAAATCCACACAATCGAAGCACTTAGAAAATAAGAAAGTCTTCAGTTACCTCATTCAATGTTATGATAAATGAAAGGGTTTAGCCTGGTCTTTGTGAATGAATTTTCTATTAAAATACAATCATTTCCAGAACATGGAAACATGATACCGGACAATTCAAACCTCTCTCTCTCTCTCTCTCTCTCTCTCTCTCTCTCTCTCAAAAAAAAAAAATAATTCTGTTTACCCCTGTTTGATTGCCCTGTTAAAATCTCTCTCTCTCTCTCTCTCTCTCTCTCTCTCTCTCTAAAAAAGCAAGGAGGTTTTTTGTTATCTGCTTTGTTAAAATCCACATAATATAAAATCAGATTGTAATTTAAGAAAATCGATAATAACCCTTGCAAAAACGCTGAACCTCAAAATGTTCCCCTGGATTTTCATATCAGAGACGAAAGATGAGTAGCTTTGGTCGATTTGAATATAATGAAAAACTTATAATATACATAATTTGCTTTTGGAAGCAAGAACGAAGACGAGGCATCGCTTGACAGATGGGGACGCAAGAACAAAATCGGAGAGAGAGAGAGAGAGAGAGAGAGAGAGAGAGAGAGAGAGAGAGAGAGACCTATAGGAGAAAGCATTTGGCTAACATGATCATCTGTCATTATTTCTTGATTTTGCTTGGTTAGGTTTCTTCGCTGTTTTTGTATTTTTAGTGAGAGAGAGAGAGAGAGAGAGAGAGAGAGAGAGAGAGAGAGACCTGGAGTAATCACTTGGCTAACAGGATCCAGGGTCAATTGTCATTACTTCTTGATTTTGCTTGGTTTTTTAGAGAGAGAGAGAGAGAGAGAGAGAGAGAGAGAGAGAGAGACCTGGAGGAGTAATCATTTGGCTAACGCGATCCAGGGTCAACTGTCATTACTTCTTGATTTTGCT
>NC_090729.1:60691374-60703874 GCF_036898095.1 Palaemon carinicauda | reverse complement strand
CCACAGACAAACACAAAGACAAATAAATAAACAAACCGACTCCGATTTATAACCACCTTGGCAGTTGTATAACCTCCCTCCTACGCCCCCCCCCCAAAAAAAAAAGAAAAGCTAAAAATAAAAAGAACTAGCTTAATTATACTTTTCCTCAAACTTTCCGTTTGCGTTCATAAACTCGAAATTCCAGCAGAATAATCTGCGGAGATGGAGAGACCCGCGTTTCCAGTATAATTTAAATAAATAGTTAATTTATTTACCAATTAATACGTAGCTTCCAGGAGTGTTTCGTAATATGTAGCTTCCAGGTCCAGTTGGCTTCATCCCAAATTTTGGAATGAGGATTCAAAAAAACCTTTGTTTTACAAATAAACATTCTTCTAATGCTCCTTCAACTAAGAGAGATCTCATATTAAAAAGCTTGTCACTACAAGATATATGACAAAACTACCTTCAAGTCCAGTTGGCTTCAAGCCAAATTTTGAAATGAGGGTCCGAAAAAGATTTTGGTGTACAATAAATCCTTCCTCTCATATGTCTTCAACTAAGAGAAACCAAATATTAAAGAGCCACAGTCTCGTCACTACACGATATATTGCAAAACTACGTTCTTGGACTAACAGACTTAACTTGTTTAACTCAGTTTTTCTTGATAGATGAAACAGCTCCAGTACCTAACAATATGTTATCATCAAAACAAAGCATTGCGTTGTTTTGTTTAAGTATTTAACTGTTCAAAGGTTTGTCTGATCAACTCGTAATTGCCTATTAACATAATTTGTTTACTTACTTTTTGGGGTTTATTTCTCGCCCTCCATCAGACACTAAGGATCTGTTCAAGCGGGCCTTGGTGTGTGAAAATAATTTCTTTCCAGTTAATATTTTGCTCTGTATCTTTTCAGTTATTCGCTAGCATTTGTATTCAGGCTTAATAGTTTTCATCTCACTATCATAACACTTTCCAAAGAGATAAGTCTTCAGGTTTTTCTTGAAAGCTGCCACATTTTTGCTATTCTTGACATCAAGTGGATTCTTTTGTGGACAATCTGTTTTTGTTAATTTCACTAGACTTTATATTTCTCGTTTTTGTTTATTTTACCATGTGTTTCTATGTACATTAATTTTCTTTTATATTCTATACATTATTTTAAAGCTCTCAGAAGAATATTAGGAGTTGAATGTCAGGACAGGATTATTAATGAAACTATAAAGAGAGACTACTCGAGTGCCATAAGTGGATGAGATCATGGTGAGGGGTAGATGGAGATGATTTGGGCATGCTCTTCGCACTCCCCAAGAGAGATTAGTTCACCAAACTTTCAACTGGGCTCCACAAGGCACAAGAAGAGTAGGAAGACTCAGGCCTAAATGGCTGAGGACTATGAAGCGTGAAATAAGAGATGATGAATGGAGGAGTATTGAATTAAAATCTCATGATAACACCACTGCGAAATCTAACCGAGGCCTTTTGCGTCAATAGACATAAGAAGAAATTATGATGATACTTTTTACCTGATTTAGTTAATAGTTATATTTACATATTTTTTTTTCATTTTACACTTAGTATAGTAACAATTGGCAGTTCTGGTGGCCGATGTGGTAACGTCTCTGACTGGTGAACACCAGACTGGGGTTCGAATCTCATTCAAACTCGTTAGTTCCTTTGGTAGCTGCAATCCTGGGGGAGCCTATAGGTCTATCTGCTAAGTCCTCAGCAGCCATTGCCTGTCCCTCCTTGGTCCTAGCTTGGGTGGAGAGGGGGTTTGAGCGCTGATCATATGTATATATGATCAGTCTCTAGGGCATTGTCCTGCTCGATAGGGCAATGAAACTGTCCCTTGATTACGCCATTCATGAGTGGCCTTTAAACCTTTAAATGGTTAAGGGGTAGCTTTCCTTACGAAGGGATAGCCTTCCTTACAAAGGGCTAGTCTTCTTTACAAAGGGGTAGCCTTCTTTACAAAGGGGTAGCCTTCCTTACAAAGGGCTAGCCTTCTTTACAAAGGGCTATAGCCTTCCTTACAAAGGGGTAGCCTTCCTTACAAAGGGGCTAGCCTTCCTTACAAAGGGGTAGCCTTCTTTACAAAGGGGTAGCCTTCCTTACAAAGGGCTAGCCTTCTTTACAAAGGGCTATAGCCTTCCTTACAAAGGGGTAGCCTTCCTTACAAAGGGGCTAGCCTTCCTTACAAAGGGCTAGCCTTCTTTACAAAGGGGTAGCCTTCCTTACAAAGGGCTAGCCTTCCTTACAAAGGGGCTAGCCTTCCTTACAAAGGGGTAGCCTTCTTTACAAAGGGGTAGCCTTCTTTACAAAGGGCTAGCCTTCTTTACAAAGGACTAGCCTTCCTTACAAAGGGCTAGCCTTCTTTACAAAGGGGTAGCCTTCCTTACAAAGGAGTAGCCTTCTTTACAAAGGGGTAGCCTTCCTTACAAAGGGCTAGCCTTCGCCTTCTTTACAAAGGGGTAGCCTTCCTTACAAAGGGCTAGCCTTCGCCTTCTTTACAAAGGGGTAGCCTTCCTTACAAAGGAGTAGCCTTCTTTACAATGGGGTAGCCTTCCTTACAAAGGGGTAGTCTTCCTTACAAAGGGCTAGCCTTCCTTCCAAGCATCCCTGTCGTAAAGGGGCACAAGAAACAGGCTGATGACCACATGATCCTCAAGGTACAGAGACGACTTTTGGACCCCTGTCCGGAACTGTCGTCCTCAGATACAGTCCTTGTGTATTGACATATCTATATTTGCCAATAAGTACATTTCATCGAACAAACACAATTCGTATCATCGGTGGAAACAAGATAGCATGACCCTGCTTACAAATGTACCATCACAATAAGTAGTCCTTGGATTCATGTACACAGGGTGTTCCATTTATCTGATCACGTGATCGGAGCGTGAATGGGGAGGTAACACAGGCCCACTTTGGAGGTGGAGCTGTTTTGGTCATATCTTGATCAAAGGTCAAGTTATTATTATTATTATTATTATTATTATCATTATTATTTATTGCTAAGCTACAACCCTAGTTGGAAAAGCATAATGCTATAAGCCCAGGGGCTCCAACAGGGAAAATAGCCCAGTAAGGAAAGGCAACAAGGAAAAAATAAATATTTATAATGCTATAAGCCCAGGGGCTCCAAAAGGGAAAAATATTTATAATGCTATAAGCCCAGGGGCTCCAACAGGGAAAATAGCCCTGTAAGGAAAGGAAACTAGGAAAAAATAAATATTTTAAAAATAATATTAAAATGAATATCTCCTATGTAAACTATAAAAACTTTAACAAAACATGAGGAAGAGAAATTAGATAGAATAGTGTGCCCGAGTGTTCATATTAAGATATTTGTTATTATTATTATTATTATTATTATTATTATTATTAGTAGTAGTAGTAGTAGTAGTAGTAGTAGTAGTAGTAGTAGTAGCCAGGCTACAACCCTAGTAAAAGCAGGATGCTATAAGCCCAAGGGCTACAATAGGGAAAAATAGCCCAAAAAAGGAAGTAAGGAAATAAATATACAAGGTAAGTAATAAACAATCAAAATGAAATATTTCAAGAACAGTAACAACATTAAAATAGATCTTTCATACATAAACAATAAAAACATAAAAAGAGGGGTAGGGAAATAAGATAGAATAATGTGCAGGAGTGTACCCTCAGGCAATAATATAATTGTAATAAAAAACGACTTATGAACTCTAAAATAGTTTCAAGTAAAAAAAGGAAAAAAAATTGAAATTTGTGTATCATTTTGACAGAATTCGAAAAAATAAAATTTACGCAATACTCAAATTCAAGAAACTGTTATAACAAATGTCTTATATTTTTATATGAAGAAAATCAATATAAAATACTTTTATTTAAAGCAAAATTAAGGGCAATTTCACAATGTAAATCTTATTCAACATGATTAGCAATTATTATTATTATTATTATTATTATTATTATCATTATTATTATTATTATTATTGTAGATTTACTTGTTTGTTAAAAATCCGTGAGGGATCACTCAGAAAACATTTATTATTAATATTATTATTATTATTATTATTATTATTATTATTATTATTATTATTATAAGCGTAGTAGCAGCCTTACATAGAAAAAACGCCAGTACTGAACAGATACGGATATACCTAACCTATACTATAAATAATAAAAAATAAATCATATTAAAATAAACTACAGCATTATGAAACAATAACATATGAGCTATAAAGGTTTAAAAGTCGCTCATGAATGGCAGAGGCAAAGGACAGTGACATTGTCCTAGCAAGCAGGACAATGCCCTAGAGACTGACCATATATACATATCATCAGTGCCCAAGCCCCCTCTCCACCCAAGCTAGGACCAGGGAGGGCCAGGCAATGGCTACTGATGACTCAACGGATAAACCTATGGCCTCCCCCAAACCCCGCAAGCTTAGCTCACAAGGATGGTAAGGTTGCAGACACTAAAGGTACTAACGAGTCTGAGCGGGACTCGAACCCCCGTCTGGCAAACACGTTACCTATCAGGCCACAACAACCCCCGAACCCAGCAACCTTAGCTCACAAGGATGGTAAGGTTGCAGACAATAAAGGTACTAATGAGCTGAGCGGGGCTCGAACCCGCGTCTGGGAAACACCAGGCGGAAACGTTACCAATCATGCCACAGCAACCCTTAAATGAAATATAAAATGAGATTTTTGTCTACCTCAACAATGAACCATTAGCATCAAATTTGAACATCTGAGGTTCCTCAGATTCTACTACATAAATTAACCTAAATTTGGTAGCAGCTATTCACACGTTCCTTCAAGAATACTTATCAGGATGCCAGAGAACTTCAAATCAATTGATCAATCAATCAAGTATACTTAGAAGAAATTCATAGTTACCCAAAGCATCGTTCGTGTTTATATTCACGAATAGCAATAAGCTTCAGTTTTCTGTATTTACAAACAGTAGGAAGCTGTTGTTTTTTTATGTAATTAAAAAAAAAAGTACGAGGCTGTAGCTTTCTGTGTTGTTGTTGTTGTTTTTTGTGTGTATTTACAAATAGTAGAAAGCTGTACTTTTGTTTGCACTTACAAACAGGAAGAAGCAGTAGTTTGCTTGGTGTATTTACTAACAGCAGGAAGTAGTTTTCTTGTGTATTTACTAACAGAAGAAAGTTGTTGTTTTCTTGTGTATCTACTAACAGCAGGAAGATGTAGTCTTCTTTGTATATTTACAAACAGCAAAAAGTTGTAGTCTTCTATGTGTATTTACTAACAGCAAAAAGCTGTAGTATTCTATGTGTATTTACTAACAGCAAGTAACTGTAGTCTTCTATGTGTATCTGCAGTCTTTTATGTGTATTTACTAACAGCAAGAAGCTGTAGTCTTCTATGTGTATTTACTAACAGCAAAAAGCTGTAGTATTCTATGTGTATTTACTAACAGCAAGTAACTGTAGGTAGTCTTCTATGTGTATCTGCAGTCTTTTATGTGTATTTACTAACAGCAAGAAGCTGTAGTATTCTATGTGTATTTACTAACAGCAAGTAACTGTAGTCTTCTATGTGTATCTGCAGTCTTTTATGTGTATTTACTAACAGCAAGAAGCTGTAGTCTTCTATGTGTATTTACTAACAGCAAGTAACTGTAGTCTTCTATGTGTATCTGCAGTCTTTTATGTGTATTTACTAACAGCAAGAAGCTGTAGTCTTCTATGTGTATTTACTAACAGCAAGTAACTGTAGTCTTCTATGTGTATCTGCAGTCTTTTATGTGTATTTACTAACAGCAAGAAGCTGTAGTCTTCTATGTGTATTTACTAACAGCAAGTAACTGTAGTCTTCTATGTGTATCTGCAGTCTTTTATGTGTATTTACTAACAGCAAGAAGCTGTAGTCTTCTATGTGTATTTACTAACAGCAAGTAACTGTAGTCTTCTATGTGTATCTGCAGTCTTTTATGTGTATTTACTAACAGCAAGAAGCTGTAGTTTTCTATGTGTATTTACTAACAGCAAGTAACTGTAGTCTTCTATGTGTATCTGCAGTCTTTTATGTGTATTTACTAACAGCAAGAAGCTGTAGTCTTCTATCTGTATTTACTAACAGCAAGTAACTGTAGTCTTCTATGTGTATCTGCAGTCTTTTATGTGTATTTACTAATAGCAAGAAGCTGTAGTCTTCTATGTGTATTTACAGCAAGAAGCCGTAGTATTCTATGTGTATTTGCTAACAGCCGGAAGCAGTAATAACAAATGACGTCATAAAAACAAAATGGCTCCGGCTCATGAACAGATCTCGAAGTCTCAACCAAATCTAATCGCTGATCATCGTAAAGATCAATTAATTGGTTTTCATTTAATCATACTAGCTGACAGACAGACCGGCAAACTAGACTGAAAGTCTCGTGTTAAAAGTGCTGACTCATGTTTTTTTTCTTTTTTTTTTAGGCAAAAAGCACACATGGGCATTTTTTTTTTAAATACAGAAATATGAATTGTATTCACCACACCTTGACTTTGGTTACTAAAATGTTAGTATAACAGGATATTAAATAATAATAATAATAATAATAATAATAATAATAATAATAATAATAATGATAATAATAATAATAATAATAATTTAGACTTTCGTGCGAATTAAAATGGTTACTTAAAAGGCGAGTAAAACAGGATATCAAATAATAATAATAATAATTATAATAATGATAATAATAATAATAATTTAGACTTTCGTGCGAATTAAAATGGTTACTAAAAAGGCTAGTAAAACAGTATATTAAATAATATTAATAATAATAATAATAATAATAATAATAATAATAATAATAATAATATTAATAATAATAGTAATAATAATGATAGTAGTGATAATAATAATAATAATAATAATAATAATAATAATAATAATTCAGACTTTCGTGCAAATTAAAATGGTTACTAAAAAGGTTAGTAAAACAGGATATTAAATAATAATAACAACAACAACAACAACAACAACAACAATAATAATAATAATTCAGACTCTCCTAAAAATTAAAAAGTTAAGCAAAATAAAAGTATTAAATGATAACAATACTTGTTAAGAAGCTGTCGAGAAAATTACCAATCAGACACAGTAAGGACCAAACCCCAGTCGTTTCAAGTACAGTTAGAGAGAAAAGAGAGAGAGAGAGAGAGAGAGAGAGAGAGAGAGAGAGAGAGAGAGAGAGAGAGATATTGAAGCTGCCCGCATTCATGTAAATGCGCCCAAGAGGCAGTGCACGCTATTATTCCCATGCACTCACTCACCCAGCATTGCACGCACACAGACCTCCACACCCACACACAGGAGCGTACACATGGCGGGGGGGGGGGGGGGAAACCGCTCGCCACACAGAAGGTGGCTACCCACATTCAGAGTTGCCAAGTAGGCATTTTTCTAGGCGAAAAAAATAAAATTTCCCCTTTAAGAAATTGGTTGGCATTTATTATCATGAAATAAGGTGGTCCTAAAATACTATATTTCTTGCCTTCTATTAATTTGGTTGGCCTTTTAAAGCTACAGTTAATTAGAAGTTCGCCTATTTCTCACGTAGAAAAACTGGCAACCCTGCCCACATTAGCGCACATGGTTTCAACTTCTGCCCGTCAGCACTGTTGCCGACAATCAGCGTCGAAGGAAATCTATCATTTAAACGCTAAATCTACGCTCGATCTGGGATCTAGGCCGCTTATTATCAATTGCTTCTACTCGAGAAGGCTTCGGGTTGCAGCAGAGTCCAAGAAAAATGAAAAGGAAGAAAGAGGGAAATGAGAGAAAGCAGGCAGATCGTCCCGAGTGTAAATAAAAGACGGCCGGCAATAGTGGCTACTCGAAACCAAGGAAAGAGGCGCTCGTGGGAACGGCTTGTGCCGAGTCTTCCCAAAACATCGCAGGGAGAAGAAGACAGAGAGAGAGAGAAAGAGAGAGAAGGAGAAAGATGCCGTCCACCGCTATTCTCTTATTTGTTTATATATCACACATGACCTCTCTCTCTCTCTCTCTCTCTCTCTCTCTCTCTCTCTCTCTCTCTCTCTCTCAGGGTAAACATCAACTTTTAACCTCTTACATTGTTTTTTTTTTTTTGTGTGGATTTCCTCGATGCCAACAATAACAGACGAAAACAGAGAGAAAATTAGAAACAACGTTACTGTAGAGATATGTACAGACGTCTTAATCGAACATTATTAGTTTAGTAGCAATGAAAACGTCAAATTCACTTCCCTTGAAATTGTCATAGAATATATACACACATACAAGTGCTATGTATGCATATATACAGTATAATTGGGCATATAATATAAACACACACACACACACACACACACACACACACACACATATATATATATATATATATATATATATATATATATATATATATATATATATATATATATATATATATATATATATATCTGTGTGTGTGCGTAGTTTACAAGTTGATGTAAGTGTAGTTTAGCTACATCTATTAATAATCTTTTAAAGGGAAATATCCATAAAAAATGAAAATAAATTGAAAAGGAGACATGGTATCTGGTGATGAAATAATTGGAGAAAACGTTTCTACACATACTGGGGCCAGATCTATAAGAATCAGGTTCGACTCATTGGGCCGGGAGATCCTCACCCCTTTAAAATATTACGGAACTCGTGAGTCATATGAAATAGTGTTATGTAAAAAAAAAAAAATATATATATATATTTTTAAAATCCCTCTTTTTATCAAATTTTCATGAATAAATATATCATGTATAATACCTAAATATGCTATTAAAATATTAAGGATGTCATGAATAAGGCATGAAAGAGTGTATAGTGTAATGTAAAAAACATATTTCTAAAAGAGTCCTCTGTATATCAAGTTTTTTTATGAATAAATATATATATATAATAAATAAATATGCCACAGACTAAACATGATTTTTGAGTAAAGATATAATCTGAAAAATATATAAATCATATCATCATCATCATCTCCTCCTTCTCTTATTGACGCAAAGGGCCTCAGTTAGATCTCCCCAGTCGTCTTTAACTTAGAGACTTTAATTCAATAATTCTCCACTCATCATCTCCCACTTCACGTTTCATAGTCCTTAGCCATGTAGACTTGGGTCTTCCAAGTCTTCTGGTGCCTTGTGGAGCCCAGTTGTAAGTTTGGTGAACTAATCTCTCTTGGGGAATGCGAAGAGCATGCCCAAACCATCTCTATCTACCCCTCACCATGATCTCATCCACATATGGCACTCGAGTAATCTCTCTTATAATTTTATTTATAATCCTGTCCTGCCATTTAACTCCCAATATTCTTCTGAGGGCTTTGTTCTAAAATCTACAAAATCTGTTGGATATTGTTTCATTGTCATACCGCGACTCATGTCCATGTTCATGTATAATACATATATATGCCACAGACTAAACATGATTATTATTATTACTAGCTAAGCTACAATCCTAGTTGGAAAAGCAATTTGCTATAAGCCCAAGGGCTCCAATAGGGAAAAATAACCCGGTGAGTAAAGGAAATAAGGAAATGAATAAACGATATAAGAAGTAGTGAGAATTAAAATAAAATAATTTAAAAACATTAACAACATTAAAACAGATATCTAATGTATAAACTATAAAAGGACTTATGCAAGCCTGTTATTATTATTATTATTATTATTATTATTATTATTATTATTATTATTATTATTACTTGCTAAGTACAACCCTAGTTGGAAAAGCAGAATTCCATAAGCTCAGGGGCCCCAACAGGGAAAATAGCCCAGTGAGGAAACAAACAAGGAAAAATAAAATATTTTAAGAACAGTAAAATTAAAATAAATATTTCCTATATAAACTATTAAAAACTTGAACAAAACAAGAAGAGAAATTAGATAGAATAGTGTGCCGGAGTGTACCCTCAAGCAAGAGAACTCTAACCCAAGACAGTGGAAAACTTTCACCGCAAACACTGAGGAATCTCATCACTGAACAAAAGGTCAATTAATTTCCTCCCCAGTCTGACAAGAGGTTAATCCTCTAAGCCCTATAAAATACTATTTATATACGTCCCCATACAAAAGATCCTGCCCCCGTTCATGTTAATGCCTTTGCTAAGGCCGGCAATTTATTATTATTATTATTATTATTATTATTATTATTATTATTATTATTATTATTATTATTATTAAAAAGGGACGCCCTTGCATTAAAATGTCATGTGTCATCGTGGAAATCCTTCTCTCTCTCTCTCTCTCTCTCTCTCTCTCTCTCTCTCTCTCTCTCTCTCTCTCTCTCTCTCTCTCTCTCTCTCTCTCGAGTTATTTAGAGCATTATCCAACCAGATATGCCTCAGCTTGATCAATGATATATCATTATAATTGAGAGAGAGAGAGAGAGAGAGAGAGAGAGAGAGAGAGAGAGAGAGAGAGAGAGGGGGGGGGGCTTTTATTTTCATAGGTTTAAGTTACAAGAATCATTTTCCTTGTAATTTCGTACAAGAGAGAGAGAGAGAGAGAGAGAGAGAGAGAGAGAGAGAGAGAGAGAGAGAGAGAGAGAGAGAGAGAGTTGAAGCCCTCCCGATTTAATGGCATACAATTATTGAAGCAGCTACACACACTCATATCGAGTGCTTTTCTTCATCTCTCTTTTCCTTTCCACCCAGGCTGCGACCCGTAACAGTCAACTAACAACCTGGTACGTAAATCACCAATTCGCCAATTGGTCTCTCCTATTTCAATCAGAAAGTCGAACACAGGCCACTCTGATGACCGGCTCAGGCCGATACCACAATGCAGAGAGAGAGAGAGAGAGAGAGAGAGAGAGAGAGAGAGAGAGAGAGAGAGATTTTATAATAAGAATTCAATTATTCTAAGCTTTATTTCATTGTTCGTTTTAGGATTGCTATACTTCCCATATAGATATCTTCAAGTGTTCTAACATAAGATTCATCTATTCCTTGTCTTTGAAGGACTTTCATTACAGCTAAGGTTTTGACAGAATCAAAAGCTTTCTCACAGTCTATAAAGGACATAATCAGTGGTTTGTCATATTGGTTAATTACATGGATATGGTCAGTTATTGAATACCAGATTCCGAAGCCTCCCTTCTCTTTTGCTTGATTAAAGTCTATATTCAGTATATACACCTTAGCTCTCATATTTGGTCTTTCTCTACAATCCTTTATCTGTTAGCCTACAATGTAGTACACGCATCCCCACACCATCTCTCTCTCTCTCTCTCTCTCTCTCTCTCTCTCTCTCTCTCTAAAGTACACACATTCTCCCACCTTCTCTCTCTCTCTCTCTCTCTCTCTCTCTCTCTCTCTCTCTCTCTCTATATATATATATATATATATATATATATATATATATATATATGTATATACATATATGTACATACAGTAATATATATATATATATATATATATATATATATATATATATATATATATATATATAAGTGTGTGTGTGTATGAGATGATGCAACATATAATCTTACAGATGTTGATCTCTCGTTTGGATGCCAGTCGCATCCCGGAATTTTTACCCTAATGACAAGATTGTTAAGCAAGGTCGCTTCCTTTTCCTTCCCAGGTTACAATTTACGATTTAACCACCGCCGAAAGATATCCTGTTCCTTATCTTTATTGAGAGTTCTTCAGTTATGTAAATAGGATTACGCCTCTATTGCATGATTAAGTAAGAATTAGTGAGTGCTACTCGCTTTGCAGTTTCAGTTCACGCTTCAAGCTGAGGTGCTACAGTGTCAACCTAGACGGTACGTGGAGCTTTCCATGGATTTTATTGTAAAATCGTCCCTATATATATATATATATATATACATATATATATATATATATATGTATATATATATATATATATATGTGTATATATATATATATATATGTATATATATACATATATATATATATATACATATATATATATATATATATATACATATATATATACACATATACTGTCATGCTGAGCATTCCCCCCGTCACTCAGGTAGGGTGAGAGGGCGTAGTCATTCCCCGATAAGAGGGTGTGTATGCGTATGTGTTCATATCTAGATGTTTAGCCGTCATTTATGACGGGGCGCGTACACTAGTATAGAATATTCAACCTACAATTTTCATTAACACAATGCCATATCACAACAATCTCATTTTATATGTTTCTTTAAGTGAAAACATAATTGTTTAATAATTCATCATTATCTTATTTTCTTTTTTATTTTCTTCCAATTTTTCTAGTTTTATTTACTTTTCTATGATAATTTTCTTTCAGGTTTATTTCTTATGAATTTTTACTCTTACGAACAATAGTTCTCTTGCTTGAGGGTACACTCGGGCACACTATTCTATCTAATTTCTCTTCCGCTTGTTTTGCTAAATTATTTAATGTTTAGGTATGAAATATTTATACTAATGTTGCTACTCTTAAAATATTTTATTTTTCCTTTTTTCCTTTCCTCACTAGACTATTTTCCCTGTTGGGGCCCCTGGGCT
>NC_090729.1:60689506-60690874 GCF_036898095.1 Palaemon carinicauda | reverse complement strand
CATCGTCTTCTCTTCCTTCCCCTGCTTCATTTGCAATCTCCAGGGACCCATTCTGTTATTCTTAATGTCCAGCTATTATATGTCATTCCTAATTTGTGTCCATGTTCATTTCTTTTCTTTACGTGTTTTTAGAATATCCTTTACTTTAGTTTGTTCTCGTATCCATGTTGCTTTTTCTATCTCTTAATGTTATCCCCATCATTATTCTACTTACTTACTTATACTTTTAGGGGTTTATTTCTCGCCCTCCATCAGACACTAAGAGTCTGTTCAGGCGGGCCTTGGTGTGTGAAAATAATTTCTTTCCAGTTAATATTTTGCTCAGTATCTTTTCAGTTATTCGCTAGCATTTTTATTCAGGCTTAATAGTTTTCATATCACTATTATAACAATTTCCAAAGAGATAAGTCTTGAGGTTTTTCTTGAAAGCTGCAACAATTTTGCTATTCTTGACATCAAGTGGAAGGTCGTTGAAGAGTCTCTGTGCAGCATAACAAAAGGTTTTTTTCTGTCTCTTAGTGTTATCCCCATCATTATTCTTTCCATGACTTTAATTTGTAACTAACTTATTTTTTAAGGCTTTAAGAACTCCATGTTTCTCATGCTTAATTTAATTCTTGTAGGGCCATCTGATGAAATACTTTATTTTTTTAGAGGAAGTGGCATCGTATTTTTCATAATGCCATTTTCTTCTTTTATTTGAAAGGTGTTTTGTATACGTGGGTATTTGTATGAGAGTACATACATAATAGATATGAATTACGTTTTTTTTGTGATTTGTAAATAAGTGCATAATACTGAGCATGTGTATGTATATGAGTAATGATCATGTATATAATATACATGCAGTATATGTAAATTCACATATACACAAGATCAGTGCATTTAAATATTTGTGTGGATATTACTAATTATTATTATCAATTATTATTATTATTATTGTTATTATTATTATTATTATTATTATTATAATGATAATAATAATTTTATTATTATTATGATTATTATTATTATTATTATAGTAATTATAATAATAATTATATTATTATTACTATTATTATTTATTATTATTATTATTTATTATTATTATTAATTATTATTAATTATTATTAATTATTATATTATTAATTATTACTATTATTAATGATTAATTTTTTTACTTTTACGCCTGCTTACTAATTTTTGTATTAAGAAATTTCTGAACCAGTCAGTGCAACACAAAAACCATCGAACTAAGTTTAATACTTTGTTCAAATCTTGAAAACGGCAAAAATGAGATATTTCTCATTATGCTCTAATATATCGTAGCATTTTTACCTTTAATTGGTACGACGAAGTTTGAAATAAGATGGCTTTATATGCACAGGC
>NC_090729.1:60644506-60679506 GCF_036898095.1 Palaemon carinicauda | reverse complement strand
ATATATATATATATAATGGTCACCTCAGAAAATTAAGAAGTACACACTCGTGTTTACTATTTACATTCGAGGCAAAGTTGTTGTTATGCTATTTCTGTATTTTGGACTTTCGAGTGAAGAGAGAGTTATTCCAAGGTCCTGTTACTAGCCTGGCACACAGATCACCTTAGATTACCTTAACTACTCTTAAATCTAACAAGGCCGTTTATCATAGTAACAGCAAACAGCTTGTATGTACCAGGATGTGCTAATCTTTGTTTTTGCCTCAAGAGTTCCATGTACTTTCGGTGTATGCCTGATGTTAATCTTTCGAAACGATATTTCGAGGGGTGATAAGGCACTGGATCCTTGTTACGAAAATATATTTGTTTTGGTGGAAGGTTCGATAGCTTTCTCTTTTAGAATTTCCTTATTTTCCAAATTTAATTTGATGGAAATATAAACTTTTAATTATCTGAAGACGGATCCTTGTTACGAAAATATATTTGTTTAGGTGGAATGTTCGATAGCTTTCTCTTTTAGAATTTTCTCTTTTTCCATATTTAATTTGACGAAAATATTAACTTTTAACTATCTGAAGACTAATTATTTTTTAAAGTATTCTCAATGTAAAAATATGATTATTCTAAATTTTCTTATTTTCTAATTTCATATAAGAAATATAAACTGTTTTACTGGGTGAAAATTAATTCCTTTTTGAAGGAAAACTTATTATTTTAAATTTTTAACTTTTAACTATTAACTTTTAACTATCTGAAAACTAATTTCTTTCTGAAGGTTTCGGTGATACAGTAACTTCAGGAAAAGTATAGACAATGTTTTAATATAATTATTCTAAATTTTCATATTTTCCTAATTTAAATGACAAATATAAACTTTTAATTATCTGAAGACTAATTCCTTTTTGAAGGTTTCGGTGATACAGTAACTTTAGGAAAAATATCCACAATGAAAAAATATGATTATTCTAAATGTTGTTATTTTCTAATTCAATATAAAATAATATAAACTGTTTTAATGGGTGAAAACTAATTCCTTTTTAAAGGATTTGGTGATACAGTAACTTCAGGAAAAATATTCACAATGAAAGAATATGATTATTCTGAATGTTCTTAATTTCTAATTTAATGTAAAAAAATGTACACTGTTTTACTGCCTGAAAATTAATTACTTTTTAAAGGATTCGATGACACGGTAACTTAAGGAAAAATATTCACAATGAAAAAAATATTATTTTAAATTTCCCTATATTCCTAATTTGATTGACAAGATTATAAACTGTTTTTACTGGGTGAAAACTAATTCCTTACTAAAGGATTTGATGATACAGTAACTACAGGAAAAATATTCACATACATGAAAATGTCTAAAGGAAAATTATTCTTCCGTTGGAAAGAATTTGCGATAGAAAATCTTTTCGGTTTCATATGATCCAGTATATTTGTTAAAATTAATCTATGAACAAAGCTTTGCCTATCGTAATTATGATCATTAATCATTTAAATAATCGCGCAAATTACTTTAAATATATAAAATAAGGAACCAATATTAAAGGATTTGATGATACAGTAACTTCAGGAAAATTTATTCAAATTTTGGCGTTGATATATATGAAAATGTCGGGTAGACGAAAATTATTCTTCCGTTGGAAAGAATTTGCGATGGAAAATCTTTTCGGTTTCATATGATTTAGTATATTTATTAGAATTAAAATGTGAACAAAGCCTTGCCTATCGTAATTGTGATCATTAATCATTTAAATAATAGCACAAATTACTTTAAATAAATAAAATAAGGAATCAATACCTTAAAGAAATTATTAAAACTGATCGACTGCGATAGAAAATCTCCTCGGTTTCATATGATCCAGTATATTTGTCAAAATTAATCTATGAACAAAGCTTTGCCTATCGTAATTGTGATCATTAATCATTTATATTATCACGCAAATTACTTTGAATATATAAAATAATGAATCAATACCGTAAAGAAATTATTAGAACTGAAAGACTGCCGTAAGTGTGCGCGCGGTACAATAGCATCGTGTGTCGGCTCTCACTGTGCCACCGTGTCGAGCGAATTGGGCCAAGTACCTGTGTGCTCCTTGCCACGCATTTTAGCCTTCCCTTGCTTGAATTGCGTGCGTGCTATTTTATTTACTTACTGTTTAATTGACGCATTTAAGATGGCAGACTCAAAATTGCGTGTGGCAGATTGAAATAAAAAGAAATTTAAATGCTATGCACGTGCACCGTAGATTTGCCTGGGCGGACATTGTCTTCCTTGGTATAATTCAAAGATTAATTTAATAACTTGGTATATGTGAGGTTGATATATATATATATATATATGTGTGTGTGTGTGTATTATATATATATATATATATATATAATGTTTGTGTATATATGTATATATATATATATATATATGTAGATATATATAATGTTTGTGTATATATATATATATATATGTGTGTGTGTGTGTGTATGTATATGTATATGTATATGTATATGTATATGTATATGTATATATATATATATATATATATATATATACACACACACACCTTGGTATATGTATAGTAAAACTATGCTTAGAAATATGCATTGGCAGGATATATACGTGGTCCTTGGGTGTTTCGTAAGCTGAGATGTGCACACTTAAATATTTTCTTTATTTATATACTTTTTGATAATCTAATAGTAAATGTTAGCCTTTAGTATTAATATTAATTTTAGCATTTTAAAAAGTTTGTTTAATTAGTCTGTAGTAGTTTTTGTGAAATTGATGCTTATGATAAAATTTCTCGATTAAAAATGCCTGGATTATTGATAATTTTTCATTGTACTTGCTACAAGTTTTGCTCTATAATATTTTTTTTTTTTAATTCAAGTGTGCAAATCTAACTCTTGAAGCAGAAAATATGAGATAAATAAACTTTTTATTATTATTAATTTTATTAATATTTTTATTATTATTATTATTTTTATTATTATTATTATTACTTTAATTTTGGGAAAAGTGCTTAAATGGACTGCCATGAAAAATGTATCAATAAAATCTCAAAAAAAAAAAATATATATCAATTCCATATTCTTATGACCAGTTACTGAGAATACAAATGACCTTTAAATTTTCCCGATATATCAAAATAAGTCTTAGTATAACTAACTATATTAAAATAATTGAAACTTGGAAATAAAAAATATTGAAAAGAGGTACAAAATCACAACAAGAGTTATAACCAGGAAGACTTATTATTATTATTATTATTATTATTATTATTATTATTATTATTATTATTATTATTATTATTATTATTATTAATTGCTAAGCTACAACTATTTTTAGATAGCTCTGTAACAAATGGTTTAGCAACCATAAGTCTACACTCATATGTAATTGATGTAAAGAGAGTAGCATCATCTGCATATGCAACAAGCTTTTTCTAGGACAGAAGTAATAGGTCAAGAACACTTAACCTAAGGGACACCAGATATAGCATTCCTATTGTCACTATTATTATTATTATTATTATTATTATTATTATTATTATTATTATTAATTGCTAAGCTATAAGCTACAACCCTAGTTGGAAAAGCAGGATGCTATAAGCCCAGGGGCCCCAACAGGGAAAATAGCCCAGTGAGGAAAGGAAAAATAAAAAAACTACACGAAGTTTAAGAACAATAACACCATTAAAATAGATTTTTCATTTATAAACTATAAAAACTTGAAAATAACAAGAGGAAGAGAAACGAGATTGAATTGTGTGCTTGACTGAACCCTCAAGCAAGACAACCCTAACCCAGGACAATGGAAGACCATGGTACAGAGGCTATGGCACTACCCAAGACTAGAGAACAGTGGTTTGATTTTAGTGTAGGGTTTGCTCATGAATACTGATTAAAAAAGTTGTATTAATGTTTGAGTGGCGACTAGCATCCATTATGCAGTACAATATAACGTTTTTTAGTAGTACATATAAAGATAGATATTTTGGATTTATTATAAGACATATGAAGCAGCAGAAATTGAATGATTATTCCCCTATATTATTGAGACTTATTGATATATTAAGACTTTAGCAGAAATTGAACGATTACTTTCCTAAATTTATAATACTAAGCCTTCATGATGTATTATAAGACTTTTTCAGCAGCAGAAATTGAATGATTACTCCCCTATATTATTGAGACTTATTGATATATTAAGACTTTAGCAGAAATTGAACGATTACTTTCCTAAATTTATAATACTAAGCCTTCATGATGTATTATAAGACTTTTTCAGCAGCAGAAATTGAATGATTACTTTCCTATAATACTAAGACTTCTTGATGTATTATAAGACTGCTTCAGCAGCAGAAATTGAATGATTACTCCCTTATAATACTAAGACTTCTTGATGTATTATAAGACTTCTTCAGCAGCAGAAATTGAATGATTACTTTCCTATAATACTAAGACTTCTTGATGTATTATAAGACTTATACAGTTGCTGAAATTGAATGATTACTCCCCTTTATTATTGAGACTTATTGATATATTAAGACTTTAGCAGAAATTGAATGATTACTCCCTTATAATACTAAGACTACATAACTGCCATTCTAAAAACTCTCTCTCTTCTGCAGATGAAAAAAGAAACAAGAACAATTGGCTGGCAACAGTTTTTCGAACATCGTGGTCCCTTAGGCCTACTGATCCTGCGTCCTAGCAAACGGTAAGTATCTCTAGTCAACATGTTAATACTAAATGAAAGGTCTATGACATTACTTTTCACAAGATCATATCATTTGGAAGATGCTACAATCAAAGAATTGTAGGCCTATAAGTTATAATCAAAATGTTTCGTTAGATGATTAATATGGGCCCGCCCGAGAAGTATAGTCCATTTCTTTTAACGATGCATATTTGCACCGACTAGCGGCGGTGCCCTTTTAGCTCGGAAAAATTTTCCCCATAGCTGATTGGTTAGAATTATCTTGTCCAACCAATCAGCGATCCGGAAACTTTTCCGAGCTAAAAGGGCACCGCTGCGAGTCGGTGCAAATATGCATCGCTAAAAGAAATGGACTATAGTTCACTCGACTTCAGTGGAGGGTTGGATTTAAACCCAAAACAAGTAAACAACCAAGTAAATGCTCGTAAACATTAGTCATCTGTACTCGGTCATAAGGAAAGCCAACGATTCGTTGTTCGTTTGGAAAGTGCAAATACTCTGAAATCAGTTGATAGAAATCAAAGATGTTGGAGTTACTTATTTTAGAATGATTTATTGTTAATTTGTTCTCTTCATTTATTTATTTCCTTATTTCCTTTCCTCACTGGGCTATTTTTCCCTGTTGGAGCCCCTGGGCTTATAGCATTTTGCTTTTCCAACTAGGGTTGTAGCTTGGATAGTAATAATAATAATAATAATAATAATTATATGACAGTACGGATTAGGTATTTTGATTAAGCTACGTGTATCCCAAGACGAATGATTCAGTTTTATCATATGCGAAAGGAAAAAATAACATTTGGGTGGTTAATTCGTTTGCCCAGTAATGGTTTCATATATTGTTATCCTTATATTTAAAACGACCTGTTGATTTTTACATTTCATATAATTCAAAGTATATTTCTTAATGTATAAAGTTCTCATCAAGATATTCTTATATCAATAATGACTTGTAGATTTTTACATTTCAATAATTCAAGGTATTTTTTTCAATGAATTTCTTTGGTATAATTGCATTAATCAGCTTGTAAATATGAGTTCTTAGTTACACATGTGAATTATTAACCCTTTGTATATTTATTCTATTTAAAAAAATTGAAGAGAACTGGAATGGATGAGAATGGAAAATTATTATTCAACATATGGGTCCTTTATTACGAATGTAAATTATTAACCCTTTAGAAATTAATTTTCTTTAAAAGAATTGAAGAGAACTGGAATGAAGGCAGAATGGAAAATTGATATTCTTAAGATTTGTATGCACATGTAAAATTAAATTAAAAGTAACTGGAGAATAGTTATGATAGCAACTGTAGAGGGAAAAGTTGGGAAAGTTTGGGTGACAAGGAAAGTTGCAACTGTAAAGGGAAATAAGAAAAGTTTGGGTGACAAGGAAAGTTGCAACTGTAAAGGGAAATAAGAAAAGTTTGGGTGACAAGGAAAGTTGCAACTGTAAAGGGAAATAAGAAAAGTTTGGGTAACAAGGAAAGTTGCAACTGTAAAGGGAAATAAGAAAAGTTTGGGTGACAAGGAAAGTTGCAACTGTAAAGGGAAATAAGAAAAGTTTGGGTGACAAGGAAAGTTGCAACTGTAAAGGGAAATAAGAAAAGTTTGGGTGACAAGGAAAGTTGCAACTGTAAAGGGAAATAAGAAAAGTTTGGGTGACAAGGAAAGTTGCAACTGTAAAGGGAAATAAGAAAAGTTTGGGTGACAAGGAAAGTTGCAACTGTAAAGGGAAATAAGAAAAGTTTGGGTGACAAGGAAAGTTGCAACTGTAAAGGGAAATAAGAAAAGTTTGGGTGACAAGGAAAGTTGCAACTGTAAAGGGAAATAAGAAAAGTTTGGGTGACAAGGAAAGTTGCAACTGTAAAGGGAAATAAGAAAAGTTTGGGTGACAAGGAAAGTTGCAACTGTAAAGGGAAATAAGAAAAGTTTGGGTGACAAGGAAAGTTGCAACTGTAAGGGGAAAAATAAGAAAAGTTTTGCTAACAAGGAAAGTTGCAACTGTAAAGGGAAATAAGAAAAGTTTGGGTAACAAGGAAAGTTGCAACTGTAAAGGGAAAAATAAGAAAAGTTTTGCTAACAAGGGAAGTTGCAACTGTAAAGGGAAATAAGAAAAGTTTGGGTGACAAGGAAAGTTGCAACTGTAAAGGGAAATAAGAAAAGTTTGGGTGACAAGGAAAGTTGCAACTGTAAGGGGAAAAATAAGAAAAGTTTTGCTAACAAGGGAAGTTGCAACTGTAAAGGGAAATAAGAAAAGTTTGGGTGACAAGGAAAGTTGCAACTGTAAAGGGAAATAAGAAAAGTTTGGGTGACAAGGAAAGTTGCAACTGTAAAGGGAAATAAGAAAAGTTTGGGTGACAAGGAAAGTTGCAACTGTAAAGGGAAAAATAAGAAAAGTTTTGCTAACAAGGAAAGTTGCAACTGTAAAGGGAAATAAGAAAAGTTTGGGTAACAAGGAAAGTTGCAACTGTAAAGGGAAAAATAAGAAAAGTTTTGCTAACAAGGAAAGTTGCAACTGTAAAGGGAAATAAGAAAAGTTTGGGTAACAAGGAAAGTTGCAACTGTAAAGGGAAAAATAAGAAAAGTTTTGCTAACAAGGAAAGTTCCAACTGTAAAGGGAAATAAGAAAAGTTTTGGTAACAAGGAAAGTTGCAACTGTAAAGGGAAAAATAAGAAAAGTTTGGTTAACAAGGAAAGTTGCAACTGTAAAGGGAAAAATAAGAAAAGTTTTGCTAACAAGGGAAGTTGCAACTGTAAAGGGAAATAAGAAAAGTTTTGGTAACAAGGAAAGTTGCAACTGTAAAGGGAAAAATAAGAAAAATTTGGGTAACAAGGAAAGGTGGTTATGATTTAGTTATAAAAGTGCAAAGTGTATTTTATACTTGCTGCTTTTGGTATGGATGGTATATCCGTAGAAAAATATTCACAATTATATTTTGGGAAAGATATTCATGAGGGAAAAAAGTTACTTAGGTTAGATCAATGGGTAAATTTTGTGGATATGAAAGTGGAATAAATTACTTAATGGTGGTACATTATATTGTTATAATTTGGTAGAAACAAAATTCAAAATAGTTATTTTTCAGCTTGAAGGGAAAAGTTAAAGTGGCTATATAAGTAGAAAAGTGGAATAAGCTTCAAGAAATGGGATAATAAAATTTGAGGTATATCGTAGTGATGACTGAATATATTTTCAATCAATAAAATTTTATTGGAAAAATTCCTTGACTCCACACACAATCCTTGACCCCACACACAATCCTTGACCCCACACAAAATCCTTGATCCCACACACAACCCTTGACCCCACACAAAATCCTTGACCCCACGACCCCACACACAACCCTTGACCCACCCAATTCTTGATCCCACCCAATTCTTGATCCCACACAATCCTTGACCCCACACAAAATCCTTGACCCCACACACAATTCTTGACCCCACACAATTCTTGATCCCACACAATCCTTGATGCCATAAAATCCTTAACCCCACACACAACCCTTGACCCCACACAATTCTTGACCCCACGCAGTCCTTGACCACACAAAATCCTTGACCACACTATAATTCTCATATTTCTGAAAACACTTGTGGTAAGTTCAGAATCGAGTTTACATCTGGGTTTACTTATCTGGATGGCAGGTCAACTATGAGTTTATCATCTTACGGTTGTATGTAGCTAATCAGTGAGAAACTCATGTTTCTGACAATGTACCAGATCTAGTGCTAATACAGTTCAGCTGCATTTTAGGTCAACGTCAGTGTTAGACACCTGACAATTTTGTCATACAGATGGGCATTTTAGTTATGCAAATGTTCCCACTACTGTGGAAAACTCTGTGAATAGTTACAAACTAATATAAGATACTGCATAATTGATAATTAACTTCACTAAGCAGTTTAATGTAGATTGGTTCAGTGAGATCTGTCCCCATACATAAATTACTTGAACAAAAATGAAAGCACATGATGCTGTATCTTGAAAACCAACATTCGTCTACACTGACCCAAAGATTAAGGGGTTTTTGGAATGGAGTTGAAAGGTCTCAAGATAATTCGTAAGGGGTCTTTGGGTGGACGGAGGTATAGTTGAAAGGTCTATGATAATCCATAAGGGGTCCTTTGGGTGGACAGAGGTATTGTTGAAAGGTCTATGATAATTCAAAAGGGATCTTGGGTGGGCATTTACTTAGAAGGTCTATGATAATTCATAAGGGGTCCTTTGGTGGACGGAGGTATAGTTGAAAGGTCTATGATAATTCATAAGGAAACTTGGGTGGGGGTGTACTTAGAAGGTCTACGATAATTCATAAGGGGTCTTGTGGTGAGGGTGTAGTTGAAAGGTCTATGATAATTCATAAGGGATCTTGGGGTGAGGGTGTGGTTGAAAAGGCTAAGAAAATTCATAAGGGATCTTGGGTGGGAATGTACTTGAAAGGTCTATGATAATTCATAAGGGATTTTGATTGGGGGGTGTACTTGAAAGGTCCAAGATATTTTAAGCATTTTTGACTAAAACAACATAAAAGACTTTTATAGTATCAATCTTATAATTCTCATGCTTTCCCATGGAAATGGAAATAAAGCCAGTTTATATTCTGGACTATGTTTTCTTCAATCTGGTCATTGTGACGTCTTGATCCAGGCATTAGTTTCCTTAGTAATTACAACTTGAGCAACGTGACCCTAGTGTGTCATAGTCTTGTAAGAGTATGCAGGGCCTCACAATCTTGTGCATGAAGTTCTGAGGGCAGTGAAAAGCTTTAAAGAAGACAAATGATTTTGATGGTATTCCTGGAGATATTTTAAACACAAGGGTCTATATTCTTAGAAGGCAGCAACACAAGAGCAAATACAGAACTCCCTAAAGATTTCTATTTCCTGTATATGAGTAAAGGAGAGATAGGTGTTTACAAGAGCTTATATATTTTTCATCTACCTGAAGCTGGTAAAATACTAGCTTCAATTATGTTCTTGTGCTTAACTAGACCTATATCGTAATCCATGCTACCAGAGCCCCAGTGCTGGTTCAGGATGTATAGAGGGACAGCAGACAAATTTTACTGAAGTAAATACCGGAGAAATATTGAGAGTAGAATACGACCTGACCTATACATGGACTTTATTGACCTTATCGAGGCCTTTCATACTACTGTATGAGCTCTTATGGAAGATGGTTCCATAAGAGATAATTTCTCCAAATATTTTGGCTCTTTCATTGCAACATGAAAGCATAAGTCTGTATTGATATCTTATAAATCTCATGCTTACCCATGGATATGGGAGTAAATCCAGTTTATATTCTGACCTATATTTTATTCAATCTGGTCATTGTGGGGTATGATCCAGACATTGGTTTCCTTAGTAATTACAACTTGAGCAACGTGCCCATGATGTGTCATACTCTTGTAAGAGATCTATAAAATCTTAAGTAGAATGGAACGGCATTTTGGTTGATCTTTTGCATTTAAATTGGTCGCAATTGTATAAAGATGTTGAGACTTCTCTAAATTGAAAATTTGGTCAAAATAATTTTTAGGTGTCCTTCTTGTATTAAATGACCAAATCAAGAACAACTGGTTCAATGATGATTGTGGATATGCTTATTTGGAGAAACCGGAGGCTTGTCATCTTTGGGAAGGTAACAAATTGGATTTAACTTGCATTTAACTTAGCAAAGAGCTGTTGCTCAGAGTTTAAACTCCAACTGAAAATTAATATGATTTGATCATAAAAGAAACCATTTTTGGTGCAACCCAGGAACATATATGGTGGGCTACATTCAAACCTGTACTCCTTGGTGTAGACTAAATAGTTCTTCCTTTGCTTAAACCAGGTGGCTCTGTCAATCACAATTCAATGGGAAAGGCATCCCTTTTGGCTGATGTACTTGTCAGTAATTAGGGTAATGAGAAACTCATTCTTCCGTCATTTTTTTTTCTGAAGCTAAACTAACTAGCTGAGTTTTTCATCCCGTGAAATTAAAACACTTTTAATGAACCTTGATGCTTATAAAGACTGTTATTTCTTAGCTCCTAAATTCTGTTATTTCTCGCAAGAAAGCTTCTTTTTGCACTTGTTGGAAAATGGGTAATGTTACTTACTGCATTAGGTAAACGTGTTTTTGGTACACCTATAGCCCTGCTGATTACTGTACAATTTCCATTACTTTCACGTTATCTGAAGTTTTTGAATGTCCTTAGGCCAAACGTCTATTTTACAGTTTGGCTTTGGCAAAGGTTTTGGAGCATGTGATACTAATTACCAATGCTGTAGAGGAATCCATTGGTTGTTGTCAGGAAATTTGTATGATTGGCCTTGATTTTAGTGTTGCACTTGCCTCTGTTTATCATGAGGCCTATTGAATTTTTAAGTGGATTACAAATAGTTGTTGTTTGATGTGAAGCATAGTGACAATATGCTCAGGTTACTGTTCTTGACCTATTACTTCTGTCATAGAAAAAAAAGCTTGTTGCCTATGCAGATGATGCTACTCTCTTTATATCAGTTACACATGAGTGTAGACTTATGGTTGCTAAACCACTTGATACAGAGCTATCTAAAAATAGTGCAAATTATGGGGCATGAAGTTGAACCCTAATCAATCTCAAAGTATTGTCGTAAGGACATAGATAGTGTCTCCTCAACCTGTAGATCTTCGCATTGACAATGTTTCTTTTAATTATGAACAGCCCTTTTAAAAATTATGTTGTTATTATTATTATTATTATTATTATTAACTGCTAAGCTACAACCCTAGTTGGAAAAGCAGGATGCTATAAGCCCAGGGGTTCCAACAGGAAAAATAGCCCAGTGATGAAAGGAAACAAGGGAAAATAAAATATTTTAAGAGCAACATTAAAATATTTCCTAAATAAACTATAAAGACATTACCATAACTAAGAGGAAGAGAAATAAGATAGAATAGTGTACTGTAATCCAAGACAGTGGAATACCATGATACAGAGGCTATGACACTACCCAAGACTAGAGAACACTGGTTTGATTTTGGAGTGACCTTCTCCTAGAAGAGCTGCTTACCATAGCTAGAGAGTCTCTTCTACCCTTACCAAGAGGAAAGTAGCCACTGAACAATTATAGTGCTGTAGTTAACCCCTTGGGTGAAGAAGAATGGTTTGGTAATCTCAGTGTTGTCAGGTATATGAGGGCAAAGGAGAATCTGTAAAGAATAGGCCAGACTATTCGGTGTATTTGTAGGCAAAGGGAAAGAACCGTAACCAGAGAGAGGGATTCAGTGTAATCTGTGTGGCCAGTCAAAGGACCCCATAACTCTGTAGCGGTAGTATCTCAACGGGCGGCTGGTGCCCTGGCCAACCAACTACCTAGGTATGATTCTTAATAGCAAAGCTACTTTTGAGAAGCACATCAGGCCTGTTTCTTCTAAAGTTTGCGCAAATATTTTTTTCTAGCCTAGGAAATGTTTTAATTCTTTCCTTCTATCATGTCTAAAGTAATGTTCTCCTGTCTTGTATTAGGTTGCTGACTCATCTTGATTTGTTGGACAAAAAAATGGGGTCCATCAAATTACTTAGCTGAATATCACTATCTGGCACCGTTGTTCATGTTGCATAATATTTTTCATAATTCTGATCATCCTTTGCATTCAGAACTTTCCTCACTGTAGTCTTACTACCCTGCAAGTAGTCCTAGGTATGCAGCTAATTTTGGCCCACACCCTGTAGTAACTAGAGCATCCTAGCTAATTTTGGCCCACACCCTGTAGTCAGTGAAACGACTAAAGGACCCTCTTTTAAATATGCCAGGATCTTTGCTTACAAATAAATACACTGAAAAGAACTCTTAGTACAACAAATTAAACCAAATCAGAAAGTACTCATCTTTTCCATTAATGATACACAATGGCAAGAGGTGCCAATTTTCAAATACCTAGATAGCATTGTTTCACCAATCACTATATACACATGACATGTGGTTTGGCTTAGAAAACAAGCTCATTGTATATGCAGATGATACTACTCTCTATGCATCTATTCCATCTCCTGAATGTAGATCTTGTGTTGCTGAATCCCTGAGATTGACGATGATGTGCTGGAGAAAATAAACCAGGCAACGATGCTTTTAGCAGGCTAAGGACCAGGGTTTTCCAGAACAAACCTTAGAAAGCAATTACCAATTATTCTAAGTATTTATGAAAGCACGTGTATCCCATAGAACTCTACTCGTTGGTGCAAATATCCGAACTCTAAATTGATGCTATTTCAAGCACCTGGAACATTTTCGTGTTTTCTGTTTGCAGAAAATTATGGACCTCACCTGGAAAGATCAGATTCCACACAGTCAAAGATTCCAAAAGAAAATAGGAGCGTGATATAAAAGGATAGAAGCCATGTGTTCACAATTACCAACTAGACTGGGCTTGATGATGACGTGATTCTTATGTCTCTGGAACGGCTCCCACAACACAGTCTTGTACGGATAACCGTAAAATCGGAGCCTTTGTATATTAGCGGCCAGTTCCCCCCGTGTGCATAAAAAAATGGACATCAGTTATCCTCAAGTTTCCCCCCAACCTACAAGCCGTGTCCTTAGCTAACAGGGGGCTTGCGACCCCCTTTTACACTGCCGTATTTTAAGTCACCCGTCATCATACATACAGTTCGCCGCTATCGTACATACACTACCGGAAAATCAGCCAACGAAGACTTTAACGGACATGAGAAGAATCAATCTTAAATAAATGTTAAAATCCACCAGCACATTTCCCCCTATAAAGGTAGATATGACATGCCAGACAGAGGTTCCCTTTATCCCAAATCCTCATCTAGCGAAACCGGCATGTTTAAAGGCTTAAAGGTCGCTCATGAAGAGCAGAGGCAAGGGACAGTGACATTGCCCTAGCAATCAGGACAATGCCCTACAGACTGATCATATATCATATGATCAGTACCCAAACCCAATCTCCAACCAAGCTAACATGGCAATCAGGTTTTGTTTCAGTCAAGAAAATAGTTTTGATTTAATCAAAGCATAGTAATCAGGTTTTGTTTTAATAAAATCATGGTAATCAAGTTTTGTTTCAATCAAGGCAATCAGGTTTTGCTTCCATCAAATCAAAGTAATCAGCTTTTGTATCAAGATAATCAGGTTTTATTTTAATAAAATCATTGTAACCCGGTTTTGTTTTAATCAAGATAGTTTTATTTCAATCAAATCATGGTAATTACGTTTTGTTTTAATCAAGACAATCAGGTTTTATTTTAATCAAAGCATAGTAATCAGGTTATATTTTAAACAAATCATGGTAATTAGGTTTTGTTTTAATCAAGACAATCAGGTTTTATTTTAATCAAAGCATAGTAATCAGGTATCAAATCATGGTAATCAGGTTTTGTTTAAATCAAGACAATCGGGTTTTATTTTAATGAAAGCATAGTAATCAGGTTATATTTTAAACAAATCATGTTAATTGGGTTTTGTTTTGAATGCCTACATTTAGTCCATCAAAGGGGACCTATTTTTATTTCCTGAGCTGGTTTTGAATATAGTAATCATGAGACTCAAGACTACACAGTATTCTAGAAGTTTCATTCCAGCTGTGACCAAGTTGTGGAATGATCTTCCTAATCGAGTAGTTAAATCGGTAGAACTTCAGAAGTTCAAATTTGCCGCAAATGTTTTTATGTTGAACAGGCTGACATAAGTCTTTTTACAGTTTATAATGACAGTTTTGACGTTGTTACTGTTTTTAGAATGATTTATTGTTAATTTGTTCTCATCATTTATTTATTTCCTTATTTTCTTTCCTCACTGGGCTATTTTTCCCTATTGGAGCCCTTGGGCTTATAGCATCTTGCTTTTCCAACTAGAGTTGTAGCTTGGCTAGTAATAATAGTAATAATGATATATCTCAGCAATGAGAGAGAGAGAGAGAGAGAGAGAGAGAGAGAGAGAGAGAGAGGAGAGAGAGAGAGAGAGAGAGAGAGAGAGAAAGAAAGAAAGCTGGTTTCTCAACTTGTATGTTTGTTATAAGTAAGGGGCACCGCTACCAACCATGCAGTCCTTTTTATTGACATAGTAAAGTTGCACGTGGCTGTAGTACTTACATGATACATTACATCGTTCGGGCCAAGTTTATTCTGTTATTGTTATTGTTAGAGGAGTATTGTGTGTTGACTGCAGGTGGTCTTGGCAACGACTTACAAGGTTGTTTCAGTTGATACAGCTGGTTCCTACAGTCACGCCCTTACGCCTCAGTCACTATTTTCATTCCCAACATCATCATCATCATCATCATCATCATCATCATCGGCATATTATAAAGTTCTCTTTTAGTGCCTCCCAATCTGTCTCCCACACATCACTCTTATTGTTATCATCATCATCATCATTATCATCATTATCATCATCATCGGCATATTATAAAGTTCTCTTTCAGTGCCTCCCAATCTGTCTCCCACACATCACTGTTATTATTATCATCATCATCATTATCATCATCATCCTCGGCATAATATAAAGTTCTGCCCCAGTGCCTCCCGATCTGTCTCTTCAGTCTCCATCCCCATTTTATTAGTGTCTAACCCGTGATTATGCCCATCAAATTGCCCCATGCCCACCCAATTTTCTGCTTACTTAAAACGCCCCATCACGAATCCTCTCCTCGAGAGGCCCATCATCATCATCATCATCATCCTCATCATCATCATCATGAGTTCTCCTGTGACCTTCCTAGGGCCAATCCTAACCATTCATTTTCACCAGACAATTACTCAAATATCCCTCAACAGACTCACGCCTCTCTCTCTCTCTCTCTCTCTCTCTCTCTCTCTCTCTCTCTCTCTCTCTCTCTCTCTCTCTCTCTCTCTTCTCTCTCTCTCTCTCAGGAGTCAACATCATAACTTTTGGTTTATTGATTTTTCCATCTATTTTCATATTTCCTTTTTATTAAATTAAATTATCACTTTCTCAAATATTTCATTATTCTCTCTCTCTCTCTCTCTCTCTCTCTCTCTCTCTCTCTCTCTCTCTTTTATGAGTGCCTACCTGGCCGTTCATATCCACCTTTGCAATCCATCTAAACATTTATGCTGCTATTAATCTGTGACGCCGACTTGTCTTCCGCTCGTCGTTAGGGCAACTGAGGTAATAATCAGTGTTGCCAGATGGGTTAGTCTAAAAATCCCCAAAACTACCCAAAAATACCCCAAAACAACCCAAATATCCCTATTTCCACAAATGTAATTTCTTCTGATCCTGTAGGCTTTACTAATATAGAAATTACCCACTATACTACATATAAGTGTAAGTAAACTAATTGCAACAATATAAAGGTTTACTGATCTTTGTTTCTTCATAGAAATTTGTTCAGAATATACCCATCAGATATCCAAAATCCCCAAATCTAGGGATAAATCTCCATATCTGGCAACATTGGTAATAATGGCTAATTGGTATCTTGTACCTTTTTGTACGTAATCAAACCATTGTTCTCTTGTCTTGTGTAGTGCCATAGCCTCTTTGATTAACTGCTTTGTAAAAAGATGGAAATTATTAAATTTTGGAAGCTCAAGGTCAAAGGTCAAGGTCATAGTCAAGCAAAATGTCCAATTCTCGTAATCAGCCATAAGTTTGGACACCGTGGTCACAGAGACTTCGAACTTGGCTCATATTTGAGTGTATGAAAATCCACGCAAATTAATGCATGTTAAGGTCAAAGGTCAAGGTCGAGCAAAAAGTCTTGAACTAAGCCGCCTCGGCGGAGGTCTGCGCTCTACTGAGTGCCCCTGTAGTTTCCCTTCATAATGATGACCCAGGTTCAAGAAGGAGGAATTTAGAAACACTAAATGTTTCAGAGAAATTAACGTTTTTCCTTGCATGGAGGATACAGTGAGAGTACAGATACAGAGTCGATAGCCTATGTGTCCATTAATGCAATCACTGTACCTGTTCTTGCGGTCAGTCGATCTTATTCCCCACAAAAAAAAGTTTGAAGAAACTTAAGGAAAAATCCTTTCCTGTTTCACAAATGTCTTTCATGAGGAAGCCATTCAGTTTTAAGAAAAATGTTCCAATTTTTTTTTTCTTTTATTCTGTTAAAATGAAACTGTTTCCTTTTAAGGAAATCTTTAATTCCCTTCCTATGAAAAGAGGGGGGTGGGGTGGGGGTGGTGGTGGGGGTTGGGGTTGGGGTTGGGGTGGGGGTGGGTTAGGGGATGTTTACTGCCCTCATGATGTTGATGTCAGACTTCATGTTGTATTTCCAATTCTTATTATATTGTGTTTTTATAAGTACAATGTCCCGAGAAAAGACTAATGTAGAGGTCAATCCAA
Source organism: Palaemon carinicauda (assembly GCF_036898095.1). NCBI lineage: Eukaryota > Metazoa > Arthropoda > Malacostraca > Decapoda > Palaemonidae > Palaemon > Palaemon carinicauda. The sequence continues at coordinate 60,662,463 of NC_090729.1, read as the reverse complement.
GGCTTTTTAACGGTTCTCTCTCTCTCTCTCTCTCTCTCTCTCTCTCTCTCTCTCTCTGAAACACACGCGAATATTTACAATTACGTCTCTCTCTCTCTCTCTCTCTCTCTCTCTCTCTCTCTCTCTCGGTTATAAAGCTCTTTCAAGTGTGTTGGTATACAGTAGAATTTTTTTTTTTGTAAACATTGCCTCAAGTCAACACAAAGCACATCTGAATTTCTTTTATTGATATATATATATATATATATATATATATATATATATTAGTTTGAGATATATTCCATAGATCGAATATATGATGCATTTATTTTATTGGTAATAGATATTGTGGTGTAATAGATTTCAGTGATTTTTTATTAGTTAGAGACATTTATTTTCTGATAGATTCTCTCAAAATTTCGTACAGTATTTATATGTATGTATGTATATATGTATATATATATATATATATATATATATATTTATATATATATATATTTTATATATATAATTTATATATATACATATATATATATATATATATATATTTTATATATATATATATAATGTATATATATATGTATATATGTATATACTATATATATATGTATAAATATACTGTATATATATATATATATATATATTTAAATATATATATATATATATATATACATATATATATATATTCATATATATATATATATATATATATTCATATATATATATATATTCATATATATATATATATATATATATTCATATACATATATATATATTATATATATATATTCATATATATATATATATATATACATACATATATATATTCATATATATATATATATATATTCATATACATTATATATATATATATATTATATATATATATTCATATATATATATATATACATACATATATATATATTCATATATATATATATATATATATATATTCATATTCATATATATATACAGTATATATATATATATATTCATATTCATATATATATACAGTATATATAATATATATATATATATTCATATATTTTTATATATATGTATGTATGTATACATATGTGTGTATGTATGAATGTATGTAAGATGGACTTCTTAAAAATTTTGTTTTATCAGTTGCATGTTCTCACTAAATAAATTCAGTTAACTCTGATGCACCTCTCTCTCTCTCTCTCTCTCTCTCTCTCTCTCTCTCTCTCTCTCAGAAGTGGCAAGTCTGTTGAAGCATGTCACGACGTTAAATTTATATAACCCAAGCTGGTGTGTTGGATAATAACCGCCTTGGTTGCTTTGTGGCCGAAAATATCGCCGCTAGTTTTCACGATTCCTTTGCAAATTATATAATCAGTGTTGCTGTCTCTATTTATGGCGGAGAAATTCTGGAAGATTCTCCGTCTCGGATAAAATGCCAATTGTTTTGTAAAGCTTATTATTAAAGAGAAGTCAATGGGAAGTGTTCGTTTGCTTGCATTTATGTTTTATAATCAAAGAGATGTCAATGTTTTTTTTTTTTTTTTTTTTTTTTTTTTTTTGCGTCCATTTATGCTGGAGTGAATTTGAAATAGTTACATTGTAAATGTAGTATGTTAGTTTCACATTATTATATTGTGAGTTTTGAGAATATTTTTCTAGTGATTTCATGTGAAACTTTTTTAAAGTATTCTCCTTTCAAATACTGACTTAAATAATTTTCCTACTAATTAGTGTATTATTTTCACATTATTATTTTATTATGAATTTTGAGAATATTTTTAAGTGATTTCATATGAAACTTTTTTTAAAGTATTCTCCTTTTAAATACTGACTTAGAAAGTTTTCCTACTAATTTGTATATATAATAGTTTCACATCATTATCTTTGTGAGTTTTGAGAATATTTTTTTTAGTAATTTCATATAAAATGTGTTTAAGGTATTGTTTTTCAGTATTCTTACGGTAGTATATTAGTTTCGCATTATTTTATTGTGAATTATAAGAATATTTTTTTTTTTATGATTTCATATGAAATCTTTAAAAGTATTTTTTTTCTAGTAAACATTGGCTTGGAAAGTTTTCCCACCAAGTAGTATATTAGTTTCACATTATTTTATTGTGGGCTTTAAGAATATTTTTTTTTCCCTAGCGATTTCATATGAAATGAGTTTAAAATATTGTTTTCCATGAACATAGACGTTGACAGGGTTTCCTTATAGTAGCTTAAAGTAGCTTAAGTAACGGAAAAAACAACCGTAAAAAGTAAAATAAGTAAATAATTCCAATCCTCTACCAATCGAAGCTAACCGAAGGCCACATAGTGTTACCTACACTGTTAAAAAAACTTAATTATAATCGGAAATTTTCCGTAGAAAATATTCAGTTTTCAGCCCGTATTTCAGGTAAAAATATAGGCGACCGTAATTTTTACCCTACTTTATTATCTTTTACTGGTTTGTGACCGTAATATCACTACTTTACGTCAATATATCCGTTTTTAGAAAACTGTAAATTCCTTCTCTTTCAAAATAAATTAAAGTAAATTCCAATTAAATTCGCTTACGGTCTTTTGAAAACTATTTAACTTTTATAATGGCATTCAACTTTTATGGTTTTAATTGAATATTCTTTTATTCTTTATATATATATATACATATATACATATATATATATATATATATACACAGTAATATATAGTATATATATATATACATATATATATATATATATATAATATAAATAATATATATATAATATATATATATATATATACATATATATATATATATATATATACATATATATATATATATATATATACATATATATATATATATATATATATAAACTAAATGATATCGGCGTCAATGACCTTAGATGTCAGGATGCCTGAAAACTTTAAATCAATCAATCAATAAATGCCTGGCTCTCCTCTCTCAGAGCAAGAAGGGAACGTTTCTTATGTAACTTCATAATGGCGAACCAATGTTCGGAGTGCAATCAGAACTTGAATCTAAACTAATAATAGCCTATACCTGTTCGGGAATGACAACTTCCCTCCGTCGTCAAGTCTCTGGAATGTAGCTGCGTCATTCCCATTCCCATTTCAATTCCCGTTACTGGTTGTAATGCCCTTCATCTTTTTCAATCATGACGGGTGTACTCACAGCGAAGTAAATGCTGTTGTTGGGACAAATGGTATATTATTATTATTATCATTATTAATTTTTTTTTTTTTTATTTATTTATTTTATTTTTTTTTTATTTTTTTTTTTTTTAGAATCGATATGATGCGACTATATTTAATAATCGTTGATCATCGTAATAATAGAGATAATTCTCATTATATATTTTTGTGGTCCGGTTATTTCTGTAAATAATGGCGGATTCTCCTTTGAAATGTCAATACTTTTTTTCTAATATTGGTTTCATTCTAATAAATATAAGTGATTTACAATGAGACTCCTTATAATTAGATACATACTTATTTTGCCATGTTTGTTATTGAAATAGATAATATCATATATTTCTTATGACTGTTACTCCTTTCCTGGCAATTTTAAATCTCCTGTCTGTCCTCCAAGTGGTAGATATCAACTATCCGGTAATTGAATCAGTAGAACTTCAAAAGTTCAAACTTGCATCAAATGTTTTTTATTTTGACAGGCTTACAGAAGTCCTTTTTTATAATTTATACATGGAATGTCTGTTTTAATATCATTGTTTTTAAAATATTTAATTTTAATTGTTCATTACCTCTCATATCGTTTATTTATTTCCTTATATCCCTTCCTCACTGGGCTGTTTTTCTCTGTTGGAGCCCTTCGTGGTTATAGCATCTTACTTTTCCAACTAGAGTTGTAGCTTTGCTAATAATAATAATAATAATTATAACAAAAAGGACAAGAACAAGAAAAAAAAGAACAACAACAACAACAAAAAGGACAAGAACAAAAATATTAACAACAACAACGAAAAGGACAAGAACATGAAAAAACAACAACAAGAACAAGAACAAGAACAACAACAACAAGGACAACAACAACATGAACAACAACAAGAACAAAATGAACAACAACAAGAACAAAAAGGACAACAACAAGAATAAACTGAACAACAACAACAAAAGGACAAGAACAAGAACAAAAACAAAAAGAACAACAACAAAAAGGTCAAGAACAATAACAAAAAACAAGAACAATGAAAAACAAAAACAAAAACAAAAAGGACAAGATCACTAAAAAAACAAGAACAACAACAACAACAACAACACTCCTGTTCTTAGTAATGTCTTGGGCGTTGGTATATAAAATGATCCCCTTCCGGTGACTTACCTCTGAGATTACCTTCTGTCAAGTCATCAACTCTCAAATATCTTTAAGACAAAAAACAAAGATATTCTTAACGACAGAGCAAATGACAAAGCTCTTTTCAATAATCATTGGGCATCATAATTTGAAATTGCAAAAGGTCCCGTAGTAGGTTGGCCAGGGCACCAGCCACCCGTTTGAAATACTACTGCTAGAGAGTTATGGGGTCCTTTGACTGGCCAGACAGTACTACATTGGATTTTTCTCTCTGGTTACGGTTCATTTTCCCTTTGCTTACAAATACACCGAATAGTCTGGCGTATTCATTGCATATTCTCCTATGTCCTTATGCACCTAACTACATTGAAATTATCAAAAAATTCCTCACCCAAGGTGTTATTGCACTAACATTGTTCAGTGGCCACTTTCCTCTAAGTAAGGGTAGAAGAGACTCTTTAGCAATGGTAAGCAGCTCTTCTAGAAGGAGAGCACTCCAAAATCAAACCATTGTTCTCTTGTATTGGGTAGCGCCATAGCGTCTGTACCATGGTTTTCCATTGTCTGGGGTTAGTTCTCTTGTTGAGGGTACACTCGGGCACACTATTCTATCATATTTCTCTTCCTCTTGTTTTGTTAAAGTTTTTATAGTTTATATAGTAGATGTTTATTCTAATGTTACTGTTCTTAGAATATTTTATTTTTCTGTTTCCTTGCCTCACTGGGCTATTTTCCTTGTTGGGGCCCCTGGGCTTATAGCATCCTATTTTCAAACTAGGGATGTAGCTTAGCAAGTAATAATAATAATAATAATAATAATAATTTTCCTTCAAGCCAGGCCAATATCATTGTCCCGTGCCTCGGCCATTCATGAGTGGCCTTTAAACTGTAGCAGATAAAAAAACAGTAAACAGAGGGAAAAACTATTGTGGGTGAAAAAAAAAAAAAAAACTGTCTTGTAATGATACGTGACTATTGCGTCCTTGGTAGAAAGGATATCTGTACTGCATTCGGTTACCTTTTTTTCAGGAGCCATTTAACCTTTAAGCCATTGAATGACTGGAATTTAAATGTATTCTGGTGATTTTGAATGTCATAGGTTTTTTTTAATGGTGGAATGTGCATTTGAGTGTTTTTCAGTCTATTGGAATTTTATTTTATTTCGGTCTCATGTCCCGAGGAAACACTTACTGTCATAAATAGGTATATTCATTAACAATCTCTAAAGGTTCGTCCATAACCCTAATTGGTTGTCTCTGCAAGGTTATTGGTACTAATGGATTATGAATATAATCTTATGTCCTTTGATGTCACTTGATATATATTTCCTATTTCTTAATATTTCAAAAGGTTTTAGTTGAATTTTGGATGATGGTATCTTTGCATATTTTTCCTCTTAAATTTTTTACCTCCGCCAACGAAGTTTGAAGGAGGTTATGTTCTACCCCATGCTTGTGCGAGTGTTTGTTTTTGAACAGCTTCCTGGACGTAATTTTAATCGTAGAGTAATGAAACTTGCAGGAATTGACTGTAATGTTAAAAGATGGAAATGATTAAATTTTTGAAGGTCAATGTCAAAGGTCAAGCAAAATGTCCATCGTTGTCACAGAGACTTCAGGCTTGGTTCATATTTGAGTGTATGAAAATCTAAGCCAATTAATACATGTTAAGGTCAAAGGTCAAGGTGGAGGCCGAGAAATAAGCTGCTGCGGCTAAGGTCTGTGCTCTACTGAGTGCCCCTCTAGTTAATGATCTGTATTAATATAACGTCAGGAGTCTGAATTAATTATATTCAAATAACTGATAATTATTATTATTATTATTAATAGTAATAATAATTATATATTATATTAATGATTAACATTAATAAATACGATTTTCAGTGATTTAAGTAACCAATTTTCTTTTAGATTTATTTCAGTGCTAATTATATGCACTCTTTTTGCATGCAGTTTAAAAGTCTGATATAAATTCTTATTATCTTTTGTGATCCAGAATGTAGGCTATAATACATACTGTATATATATATATATATATATACACACATATATATATATATATATACACACATATATATATATATATATATATACATATATATATATATATATATATAAGGATTGTTAGGTGATTCAACTTCAAATTAGAATATGTATACTGTTTTATTGTTCAATTGTCACCACCTTAAACACATTGACATTTCGATGACCTGTTGAATTTCGCCATGTAAATTCCCAAGACAATTATCTCTAATGGGCATTGAAGTTTTGTAATTGTCATTATAATTCTCTCTCACTCTTCCAGGATGAATGAACCCGTAAGATATGTAAGCTTCTTTCTTGGTTAATATTTGTCTTAGTCATACAATTATCATGTATGTAACAATGTTGGCGGTACCTCATCAAACATCCTAAATATCTAATATCAAAAACCCTGTCCAACAATTAAAATGGACCTTAAGCAATCCAATATTTTCTCAAACATTCAAAAGATTTTGTCTCCTCTTATAATGACCTATATTATTATTACTTTTTGTTTAAACTAGACATATATATACCCATGATAAATTCTAAACGTAATTGCGCTTCAAAGGTTCGTGACTCCGTCTGAAAAGGGAGTTATCGAAGCACATCAGGAAAAGACACACTGCAATGCATAAGAAGTCGAGGGAGATGGAAATGTCAGTTTGCTGAGGGTGATTTATTCTTATACGAAAAACAGCCAATTTCTGATAGTTGACAGCGCATTCAGCTCACGTCCCACTCATGCCATATTCGATTTAGTTCGAGGTCTTTGTTTGAAACGTAGTTTCCATTGAGTAAGGGCAAGTAAAATATTTAGTTTTTGTTATGTTAGATCTCTCTCTCTCTCTCTCTCTCTCCTCTCTCTCTCTCTCTCTCTCTCTCTTACAACAACAGCACCAAATGCAGCAGTTCATAGTCCATCATAGGAAAAAGGCGTCAGAGAGGTGCTTATTCATGTCTGGGGGTTTGGCTAGCGTTCATCACAAAGCTGGTCAGTTGTAGGAGCCGTTTGTCTACGCGCTAACAGCGAAGCACTAACGTAATGGGCGGCCCTTCTAAACAGCTTTACTGATCATGGAGATACATAAACCCTTTCTCCACGTTAAGTTGTTTCCATTTTGAAACGTGGAGAAAATACTACGTTCCATCCTCTTTTACACTCCGGCATTCATACTTACTGCAAGGGCTGCTTTCCTGTGCTTATATATCAGGGGAACCCTAATCTCTAGGACCTTCAGAGTCATTATATATATATATATATATATATATTTTTCACAAGTATTCAATATTTTACACTACACATTGCTCTTCTATTGTCATATCTACACTATCGAAGCACTTAGAGAGAAAAAAAGGTCTTCAGTTTCCTTTTGAAATTCTTAATATCTTGAGTATTTTGGAGATCTACTGGGAGCTTACTGTACAGCATACTCTTGGGGGTGAAGCTCAAATTTTGCTCATGCAAAATTAAATCATTTGACCTGAGCATAAGACGATAGACCATCTTCATATACTTCAAGAGTCTATTAAAAAGCTACACTGAAACTAAAGATCAATTCCTCACGAACCTAACAGCATAATTCATTGCTGTGATTTGATAAAAGACTGAGACCTCATATATTATTCATATTGAAAGTGAAACTAGCCTGTCACTGGATAATTTCAGATTTTAGTTATTGAAATCTTATAAGATACTGAGAGAGAGAGAGAGAGAGAGAGAGAGAGAGAGAGAGAGAGAGAGTTTAAATATTATTATTTATGATTCATTCTAAATGTCTTATTTAATTTCATTTCAGTAAAAAACATATTTATTCCAGTTTCTTGAGCAATGGTAAGAGGTACTTTTAATACGTACATCAAGTCACTTGATGGAAGTTATGCATCAACAAAGGAGATAGTGTATATCATGCTCTTAGTTTTAATAAAGAAATGATATTAACAAGCAAGTTCCACGAAACGTGTAAGCGTGTAAGTCTATTCGCTTGTCTTGTTGAAAACACGGCTAATGACTTGAGTTAGAGCTTAACTTTATCAATGTGTTTCTTTAATTTAATTCTTTTTTTTTTTAATAAGGTTTTCAAAGATTATAGATCCATAATATCTGCCCGTGACTTATTCCCTTATTGCTTAAAATTTACTTTGTATGTGATATTTACATAGAAAAAAAAGACACTATGTAAATTCCTATAACATTACTGTACCTCTAGCGATTGTATTATACGATGTTTATAACGTTCTTAGAAAGTTTCAATATTTTTTCAATATTATCCTTACTTTACTTAGTTTACTTTGTAGGCTGCTTTTCTTGTCCTATACAGCAGGGGAAATCTTTTATCTACAGGACCTCCACAATCATTTTATCATCTTCGTTCTGAAGCATTCAACTTATCACAAGACAAATTGCTCGTTTATAGCAAAGTCCATACTATCGAAGCACTTGCAGAACAAGAAAGTCTTGAGTTTACTCCTGAACGCCTCAATATGTTCAGTCTTCCGAATATCTAGTGATAACTTATTGCATAGTCTCGGGACGCATATTTAGAGGGTCTAGAGCCTTAAGTAGAAATGAATTGAAGTTCCAATATTTGAAACCATATGCAAGTATTCTCGTGTCAACACGATTTGTTGGCTGCACAATATGCATCGATTCTCTTAGATATTTTGGACGTCGTGTTCTGATAATTTGATGGGTTATAGCACATATTTTAAATTCAATTCACGCTTTAATAGGAAGCCAGTGTAAATAAATTAACCCTGGATAGGTACGGTGGGTCGTTTGCGACCCCGAGCGTAAAAAAAAAACAGGTTTTTCTCACGTGACTCACCCCTGTGACTGAATTTGTGGGTGATCGACCTGCAGGAGGTGTCTCCCCTACACGCTCTAGTAGTGTCCAGATGTGCATTGCTGTAGCTGTACTCCTTCCCCGATTTCTGAGACGCGTCGGGGTCGTTCGCGTCCGAGTTTACCCTTCTGAGGTAGTTTGCATAATTATCAAAGTTATTACGTATTATGAAATTGTCGTAGAATGGTGCAACTTGTATAGGTTATCAGTTGTGGAAAGTCTTGGTGGATTGTTTGGCTACCATGTGCATGTTTTTTTTTTTTAGTTAAAATGTCGTTCATCACCACGAGGACCATTTTACCGCGAGTGCCCCTTTTTAATTTTTTTCATTTTTTTGCCAAGTCATTTTTCCGTAAGATATTGCCAAATAGTGTCGTAAAACTTTTGCTTGTTTAGTGTTGTAAAGTGTGTCTAGTTGTTTTAAGCATTCATTGAAGTTTTTTTTGGCAAAAGAAAAAAGGAGGTTACTGCAAAAACTGATTTTTCAAGAATTTTTTTTGGCGTCGGGGTCGTTCGCGTCCGAGTATACCCTTAAAGGGGTGTCCGAGGACCGTACCTATCCAGGGTTAAAGTAGGAGAGGTCTTTTCTCGAGGTGGGACAGCTTTTATCGGTCTTTCTCCTCTTTTTATTATATTTTGTAATTTCTTAGATTGCACTTTTGTTAAATTGTATTAGATGGAGTTACAGTAGTCAATCCTGGTAATAATACAGTTTATCACAAGTTTTTTACATAATGTACATCCAAGTGCTTTTTTATAAAAACAATGTTTCTAAAAAGATAACCAATAGTTTTTACTACATTATTTATTTGGCCATTGAAAAGCAAGCTACAGTCAATACATACGCCAAGATCACGAACTTTACTAGATATCAGGGCAGAGTTGTTATTTGTTTATCTGAATATCACCCAAGTTTCTTACCTAGTTTCTTCTTTCCAATCGGCATAAACTCAGTTTTATTTTCATTTAGTTTTAGTTGTTTGATTGTAATCCATCCCCTAACACTGGTAAAAAATCGGTTTAGTAGTGTCGTCTATATCATTTGCCTCAGAAAAATGCATTTTGGAACAAAGCATGCGGATACCTGGTACTACAACAGCCGCATCAATGAAATGAATGCAAGAATCAACCGAACCAGACAGCTCCTCAGAAGATACAGAACTGATAAACTTCATGATCTACTCATGGAAGTCACCAAACATTCCTTAGAGGTAACACTGGAAGTGAAAATAGACAAATGGTACTCATGGTGCCACAAAATCAACTTCAACACATCTCTAGCAAAGATATGGGGATGGTTCAACAAGATCTCTGCGAAATAGAGTACATATAGAGTCACCCACCCATATCCATTAACAAAAGCAAATAGAATTGTTAGGAACTTTGCTGACCAAGCCAAAACCGCAAATCTTCCTCTGTAAACCATAAACAGGCAGAGAACACTGCTCCCAATTAGGAATAACATTATAGAAGCCGCCTGCAACATGACAGATGACACCGAGAATCCCTACACCATGGAAGAATCCAACACGGCTCTTGCAAAAAGCGGAAAGGACACTGCCCATGTAGCCGACTTAATACCCTACAGAATGCTAAGAAACATGGGAAGCCCTGAGAAATTAGTGTACTTGCACTTAATCAACAGAACACACAGAAAGACTTCACCCCTTTACATGGAACCAACAGGCCACAAAACCCATTCTAAAACCCCAAGAACCAGATACCTATCGACTTTTATCTTTAATCACCTACACAGAGAAAGTACCTGAACGAATAGTACTCAACAGACTTCAATGGAAAATAGGTCCACTACATTCCGCCTAAATGCCATAAACCCTTGGTCATCTTTCTTGATCTTGAGAAACCATTTGAGCTAGCCAGCTCCTCAGCCATCCTCTTCACACTTGTTGAAAAAATATTGAAGGGACATCTTCTGGCCTGGACTCAGAATGACATGCAAAAACGAGAAGCTAAAGTCACCTTTCAAGGAAAGACCTCAGAATTCTTCCCACTAGAAAATGGAACGTCACAAGGGGGTATACTAAGCCTCTAATTGTTCAACCTACTTAAGGAGAATATAGCCACTCTAGTCGTCCCAAACAGAGTGGAAATCTTCATATACACCTATGACATATGTATCATCTGCCCACAAAAACACATGCAAAAAAAATCCACCCAAAAGGCACTGGACATGATCCAGGCTGAATGCAAAGACCTTGGCCTAAACACCATCACTAACAAGACCAAAGCCATTGCCATAAAACACCCACAAAACCCTCAAAATTTCACTCTGATGGGTAAACCCATTGAATGGGTGAGTCAATTCATGTATTTAGCGGTAATTATTAGCAAATCTCTATCACCGGCCAACGAAGTACCCAACCTCTGAGAGAAAACAAAAATTTGTCTCTCAGCCATGAAACGAATGACCTCCCTCAAACAAGGAGTATCAAACAGTCTCCTAAGATGGTTTTACGTTCAAGAAATTTGATCTCACATTGACAATGCAGCACCTACGCTCACCTCACTGACTGAAACTTAAAAAGTATCCTAAGAAGCGGTACAAAACAATGCTTTGAGATTCATCAGTGGCTTTCTAATGTGGACCAAACTCTGCTTGTTAAGAGCCAAAACTAACTTAATTTCCCTTTCAGTGAGGATCGGCATTATATTCAAGTCAATCAAAGCAGGCAGAGACTGTCCTCTGAATAATAAACTTAAAAAACTTCTCCCTCTGGAGGAAGAGATACACCCGCCAAATTCACATACAAAGACACTGTTGGACATACTTAGAAAGAGGCAAATACAAAATGAAGCCCACAAGACCAAGGGCCAACAAAAGTACGATGGCTACAGCACTCCTGCCCCGTGGTCTCCGGACCCCATCCAGTACAACTTCACTATCCTTCCAGCAGCAAGCAAAGCTCTCTGCACACCAGAGCAACTCACAGAAACAGCTAAAAAGGCAATCAGTAACACCTCACCTCCAAGCATCTACTATACTGATGGATCACTTGACCATGACATTCCTGCAGCAGCAGCTGCTGTCGTTTCTCCATCAGGCTACAGAAAAAATTGGAGGCTTTCAAACCTCGCCTCCACGCTACAAACCAAGCTAGTGACAATTGCCAAAGCTCTAGAACACTTTGCCAGTCTGCAAAGGAAACACAACAATTCATAGAGATTCGAGAGATACCATTCTGGCTCTCAGCAACAAAGAACGTACAGAAAATGTCAACATTATCACAGCAATTCAGCACTTAGCCTTAGCTCACCAAAGCAACAACAGGCAAGTAACTCTGAATTGGATCCCTAGTCGCACCGGAATCACTGTCAATGATGAAGCCGATTACATAGCCAAATCTGCCCTAATGTGCCAGACAATAAGAATCAAACTTCAACCTTCACTGAGAACTATGAAGAATCGAATGGCAGCCTTTTGCTACATCGAAAAGACTAATGAAGTAAGGCGAGCAATCCTTGATGGATCAAGATAAAAAAATGGTACATCGATGCAACAAATCTAGTACCATATCCACTTGAGAGAGAAATACCCCGTCAAGTTGCAATTATCTTTTGCAGACTACAACTGGGGTATCTGTGCAACAGATAAATCATCATGTACAATGACGAGGACCCAGCAGCAAGTAAGCAACAGATGTCCTTATGCAACATTACCTTTTGCATTGTCAAGAAACAAGCCTACTCAGACAGGATTTCAACCTCAATAACCCTGTACCTGTGACAGCATTTGTTAAATACATAATTACCATTGCTGATACAATCTCAGCTTTTCTCTTCAGCTACCCTCAACTAAGAAAACGTAGTAACAGCACTAGTTTGATATCTAAGCGACCCCTTAACGTTTTCTTAGCTTTTCTTCCTGTTGATATCTCTCTTATATATTTGAAGTTCAGAAATCCCTCTCAACCAAGCAGCACATAGACTTCTCAATCACCACAATGATGAGTAAATTTTTGGCATTAGTGTTCTAGTATTTCCAGGTACAGGAATGTTTATTTCACTCTTTCTCTACCACTCACATCCTCTAGCCAATTCCATTTTTTTCAGTTCTCTCCCACTCAGCTGAAACTTCATGCTATTACTCAATATAATAACTTAAGCTTAAGCCACTAAGGGAGTTTTTTACTTCTCCTCTACCAACAACTCCAACTGAACCTTTCAAACTCTTTCCCGAGCTCTTCTAATCATCGGGACTTACTGTTGTACCTCTTTCTCTCCAACTAAACGACGGGAGTCAGTGAACTCTCTTGGGAAAGATGACTCCTCCTCTCCGTCACCTTCTTTTTTTTTTTTTCTAAAATGAGGCAGGGAACCTAATAAATAAGCAAAGAAATCCTAGCTTATTACCATCCCTAACCCACCTTCTGTCCTAAAAACCACCTACAAATAAAAGTTGCAGATCATCCCACAACCAAATCGCCTACTAACACCCACCCACACCCCAAAAGAAAGAAAAAAAAACTTCTATATAATCTACATAAACTTTAACAAAACAAGAGGAGGAAAAATTAGATGAAATAGTGTGCCCGAGTGTACCCTCAAGCGAGAAAACTCTGACACAAGGCAATGGAAGGCAATGGTACAGAGGCTATGGCACTACCAAGATTAGAGAACAATGGTTTGATTTTGGAGTGTCCTTCTCCTAGAAGAGCTGCTTACCATAGCTGAAGAGTCTCTTCTACCCTTACCAAAAGGAAAATGGCCACTGAATAATTATAGTGCAGTAACCCCTAGAGTGTAGAAGAATTGTCTGGTAACCTCAGTGTTGACAGTGCATGAGGAGAGAGGGGATTATGTAAAGAATAGGCCACACTATCCAGTGTATGTGTAGGCAATGATAAAATGACCCGTAACCAGAGAGAATGATCCGGTATAGTACTGTCTGGTCAGTCAAAAGATGCCGTATCTCTCTAGTGGTAGTATCTCATCCGGTGGCTGGTGCCGTGACAAACCTACTACCTATATAATAATAATAATAATAATAATAATAATAATAATAATAATAATAATAATAATAATAATAATAATAATAATGATAATAATAATAATAATACAGAGACTATTAGGTGTACACACACCGTGGAAAAAATAAAAACGCAGGATGTCCAGTATATAATTCTTGACAGGTCTAATTTTCCTTTTTTTAAAATAAGATTTTCCATCTTCTCATGCGGAGACCAAACACGGAACGATGACGCATACCTATTTCTTGTGATAGAATAGAAAGAATTCCTCTTTCAGCTTTTGAGTTGAAATTCTCATTATTAATGTAATATTAACATCAATGTACTATACACCAAAAAGAGCTCATATCCAATAAACTCTTATTTTGCATAGCAATTTAACCCGGTGGATATAAGGGAATATATTTCATTTATTTGAAGATATCCGAAAAAACAACACATGAAAATAAAAGAGAAAATAAATACACTAAAACCTCCAGGAAACAAATATATTCACACAGGAAAGTAATGTTTAATCTTTTCAACACCAGACGTTCCTATTGATATTCGATTTCTTCGCCATAAAGAAGGGCTCCGAAATGATGACATTAGCAGTATTTCACCGAATGTTCTTTTTTTTTTTTTTTGTGGTTTTTATATTTTTACCATGGATTTGTTTTGGTACTGGCCAGCAAGAATTTTTTTTTTTTTTTTTTTTTTTTTTAATGTATTTGCTCCATTTTGTTTCATCGCATAAATGAGACATCGTTGAAATATATAAGAACAATTAATTTTTTGCTGTCTGTTTTTCAATGGAAAATAAAAAGCTAAAAAGCTGTTATTATATATAAAAACAACCAACTTGAGAAGTCGATACCTATTTGCTTTGGTACTTTGGTCTCACAGAATTCTTCATGTGCGTCTTATCAAATAAGCAACATGGGCAATATAATCTTTCTGAAGGAGAATAAGAATCAAAGAATTCAAATGTCTCTCCTGCCACAATAAATTCTCCTAAATTGCTTGCGACATATGATCCTAAATACATTTGACAAGTGATACTTGCGAGGCAACCTAAGTTATTGTGTATACTCATCAGTGTTATGTTACACGTATCTCGTTATTAGTATTCTAGCCATCAAATAACATTGCATCATTTTATTGATCCGTGTTTCCTTTTATAATATAGTTAATCTCCTGCCACTATCAATATTTTGAGTGTTTTAAATTATGCATCATTCTTTCTCACAATGTTGCATGAAATAAAATCCGGCTTTTCAAGTGCTGAAATCTTCAGTATATTATTGCTATTGTCCAAATCAGTTTTAAACTTGTAGTATTCATAACCATTTCCTTTAAAAAAAAATGCTTTTTTAATTTGGTAAGGAAAATTCAAAGACAGTTCGTCCCTTCTACCATTGATAATTAGTCAGTTTTCATTTTAGAAAGGGTAGTCTCAGTAGATGTTATCCATCTAGTGTTTTACAAGCATTCATACTGTGATATAGATAGCCTCAATAGCAGCTCTGGTTGTTATGTATTATGGTGTTTCGTATCACGGAAAAGCAAAATTACTTTATAATTATTTGAATCCTCCGCTCTACTCCTTCTGAATGTTGTGTTTCAATTATAACTTTGCAGAACTACTGCAATTAAGGATATTACACATCGATACGTTAATTCCCAGAAACATTATAACATTCCAAAACGTCGTTTGAGTATAATTAAAAGATCTGCACTTGAGGCCTTCTGGGTCGTTATTAAGTTAATTAAGAGTTCAGCGTCTGGTTCACTGTAGTCTACGACAGGATAGGTAGAATATAGTTCCAAAAGATGATTTAATTATTACATCCACTGAACTCTCGTACAAATTCGGCAGCATGTTGTCATTTGTCATTTTACTCAGATGGTTATACAACTTATTAAGTTCATTATTATATCCTCAAATAAAGTATGGATATCTTATTGGTATTCAGCTTCTAAAAAAATGAATGTTTATTTGATAAAATACGTTTCAATATAAATCATTAAATAAGATTTATGTCTTCCAGTTTTTCTAAGGAAACTTAAGTTATAATTTTTTTTATGCATCTATACTAAATGCTTAATACTTTTACTTATACAATATCTGATCTCAACAAAAAATCTAAATATTTAGCAAAATATATCCAGTCACTATTTAATATACGTCAATCTCTTAAATTTACGACAAACCCTTTTTTCCCATGATATCATATTACCAATATAATGTGATATCCTATTCTCCTGGAAGTAATTAAACCACTTTTTATTTCATAAAAAGTTCCATTATTTGTTTTTTTATGCATTTCCTAATGTATGATTACTTAAGCATTATTATCTAGATGAATGCCTGAGATTGCACATGTATTCATTAACAGATATTCATGATCCAATTAATATGCTGCCTTATTTTCTTAAGATGCAGAGCCCACAAATGATAGGAAAATTATGTAAACGAACAGCTAGATATTTCTAGATTTATTGTAGGAATATAAGACTGAAACTAAATATGGTAGAACATAGATGAAACAATTCTTAGCTCAAATCATGATCGAGCTGAGCTCTCAAATAAAAGGGAATGGTAGAAAAACTAGAGCACACGGAGTCACAACATTAACTATGTATATTGATCATACATTTAAAAAAAAAAAAAAAAAAAAAAAAAACAGTAACTTTCACCATACAGTTCCAGTGGGAGTAGAAGTGAATAACAAAATGGTTGAAGCATTAATCGTTATTGAAATTCTGCCTTCTGGGAAACAATTAAAAGGCACTATTCGACATATCAGCAGATTAATATTATAAGAAACTATTCCATTTGTAAATCAGTTATGAATTCTAATGCCAACTGAATCAGCAAAATATTTATTGGACTTGAAGAATGATTGATGAACTCTCCTATGAAAGGGAATGGTTGTAATCTTAAAGCACATGGAAGTCACAAAATTAATCAGGTATATTAATCATGCATAAAAAAACTGTAACCTTCACTATACAGTTACAGTGAGAGTAGATGTGAATAACAAAATGGTTGAAACATTCATCAGTATGGAAATTTTGCCTTCTGGGAAATAAATAAATGACACTATTCGACATGTCAACAACTATTGTAAGAAACCATTCCATTCGTAAATCAGCTATGAATTCTAATGCCAAATGCATGAGAAAAATGTTCATTGGAATTGAACAGTGATTGATATTATTACGATTTAACTCGCCTTAACACGGCTTTATATAAATGGCATTTCATAATTTTTGAGTTTATCGTTCGGACGTCCCAATAATGATGTTACAGTTTCTATCTCTGAAAGCGTTCTAATCACGGCGACTCAACAAGGCCTCATCCCGATGTAATTCACGATCTTCATCAAAAGATTTTACATCTGAATTCGATTGAGAGGACTTTGTGGCTAATGCTGAAGTGGCTTTAGACACATCAGCCTTTTGGAGTTCATAAAATTGTTTGTTCTTTTTCTCTTTAATAAAGTAACGATTCAAGTTAGAATCAAGTATTTTCTTATTGCCAGAGAAATTCGCATCAAGTACCTTGTAATATTATATTAGGGTATGGTATGATACATGCAATGCTCATTATCAAGATTATACTGATTTCATCATTAACTTCTCCACAACTCTCTTGTGAACTTCCGCTTTCCCGAATGACTGAGAATTCCAATTAATAACCTCGTCATTAGCAAACCTTTCAGGCACGCGTTTCCAATTATGAAGCGACCATCAAAGTGGGAATCATAAAGAGGGAAAGAAAAGCTTTAAATTATCAAATCAAACTAAGATTTTCGAAGATTATTTGATTGAACTGCTAATATTA
>NC_090729.1:60622006-60634506 GCF_036898095.1 Palaemon carinicauda | reverse complement strand
GGGGGTGAAGCTAAAATTTTGCTCATGCAAAATTTAATAATTTGACCTGAGCATAAGACGATACACCATCTTCATATACATCAAGAGTCTATTAAAAAGCTACACTGTAACTAAAGATCAATTCCTCACGAACCTAACAGCATAATTCATTCCTGTGATTTGATAAAAGACTGAGACCTCATATATTATTCATATTGAAAAGTGAAGCTAGCCTGTCACTGGATAATTTCAGATTCTAGTTATTGAAATCTTATAAGATACTGCCTTACCTTATTGCCTTATTTTTTTGTTTGGGTTCCCCAAGGTCCTTCAGTGTGAGGCACCTCGTATATCCACCAGAGAGTTTCTAATGCATCTTCCGGTGTATTTTTCATCTTCCAGTCTTGGATGGTCTGGGATGCATCTTAAGTATTTATCGAGCTTATTCTTAAACACATCTACGCTCACTCCTGATATGTTTCTTAGATGAGCTGGCAGCACATTAAATAGTCGCTACATTATCGATGCTGGTGCGTAGTGGATTAATGTCCTGTGCGCCTTTCTTAGTTTACCTGGAATATTTTTTGGCACTATTAATCTACCTCGGCTTGCTCTTTCTGATATTTTAAGCTCCATGATGTTTTCAGTAATTCCTTCTATTTGCTTCCATGCTTGTATTATCATGTAGTGTTCTCTTCTCCTTTCTAGACTGTATAGTTTAAAAAATTGCAGTCTTTCCCAGTAGTCAACGTCCTTAACTTCTTCTATTCTAGCAGTATAGGACCTTTGTACACTCTCTATTTGCGCAATATCCTTTTTGGTAGTGTGGGTACCATATCACATTGCAGTACTCGAGTGTTCTACGTACATAAGTTTTGTAAAGCATAATCATGTGTTCAGCTTTTCTTGTTTTAAAGTGTCTGAATAACATTCCCATTTTTGCTTTACATTTAGCCAACAGTGTTGCTATTTGGTCGTTGCATAACATATCCCTATTTAACATTACACCAAGGTCTTTAATTGCTTCCTTGTTTGTGATTGTCTCATTATTAGGTCCCTTGTATGCATACACCATTCCTTCTGTGTTTCCATAATTTATTGATTCGAATTTATCGGAGTTAAATACCATCCTATTTATCTCCGCCCATTCATATATTTTGTTTAGATCTCTTTGTAGTGAGTTCCTGTACTCATCACAAGTAATTTCTCTGCTTATTCTTGTGTCATCAGCGAAACTTCTCACTACGGAGTTTTCAACATCACAGTCTATGTCTGAGATCATAATAACAAACAACAGTGCAGCTAATACCCTACCTTGTGGCACACCCGATATTACCTGGGCTTCATCTGATTTCTCGTCATTTGCAACCACTATCTGTTTTCTGTTTTGCAGGATTTCTTTTACCCATTTTCCTATCTTTCCCACAATATTATGCTTTCTCATTTTTTTCTCCAATATGTTATGGTCTACCTTGTCAAAGGCTTTTGCAAAATCTAGATAGATCATATCTGTGTGTTTTTCATTTATCATATTTTTGTATATGTTTTCATAGTGTGCTATCAGTTGGGTCTGTGTACTTTTTCCAGGCACGAAACCATGTTGACCCATATTAAACAAATTATTTTTGACCAAATGGTTCATTATTTTCTTTTTTATTACCCTCTCATACACTTTCATAATATGTGATGTTAGACTAACAGGTCTATAATTGCTTGCCTCTAGTCTTGATCCACTTTTGAAGATAGGGGTTATATAAGCTAATTTATGTTTAACATATATCTCGCTCATATCTACACTTTGTCTTAGCAGTATTGAAAGCAGCTTCGCGATAGTGTTTGCAGTTTTTTTTTTTTAACAAAATCGCTGGAACTCCATCTGGTCCGGCTGCCGATCCATTTCTAATTTCGTTTATAGCCTGACAATATCTGCTTCATTAATATCTATATCTGTTAGATATTCAACATTTTCTTCTCTCATTTCTGTTTCATTGTTCTCATTCGCAATTCTTGGCGTGAACTCACTCTTATATTTTTCTGCTAATATGTTGCAATTTCCATTTTTTCATTCGTTATCTGTCCTTCAATTCTTAGAGGGCCTATTTCTATTCTCCCTTTATTCATCTTTTTTGCATAGGAGTAAAGTACTTTGGGGTTTCTTTTTATATTTTGAAGTATCCTTTCTTCTAAGTCCCTTTTTTCATTTTCTTTCGTCTGTATGATCTTCTGTTCTGCATTTTCTATCTTACATTTTATTTCCCTCATTTTTCACACATTTTTTTCTTTTGCAAGATTTTTCTTCCACTTTCTAATTTTCTGAAATAAGATCCTTCTGTCTCTTGGTATGCACGTCTTTTGTTTATTGTTTTTTTTTCGGTACATATTTTTCAACAGTTTTCTCCAGTATTTTGTACAGTATGTCCGTATTTACCTGTATATTATCACTTATAAATACATTTTTCCATTCTTTATTCAGTTCTTCATTTATTTCTGACCATTTTATATTCTTACTGTAAAAATTATATTTTCCATATCCTTCCCAAAGTTTTGTGCTTTTATTAATTCTGCAATCACTTGCTTTGGAATGAACTATCAATTCTATGACACTGTGGTCTGAAATTCCCGTGTTATACACTATTATTTTTTTAACATAATTCACCTCATTCACAAATACTAGATCTAGGACATTATCCTTTCTTGTTGGAATGTGGTTTATTTGTTGCATATTATGTTCTAATAGCATATCTTGAAGCTTTTCAAACTACCTCTTATCTTCTGCGCTACTATTACTCTCTTTTTTATATGTATACATACAACCACTTTCTTCTATCCGTTCTTTCCAATCCACGAAAGGAAAGTTAAAATCTCCGGATAGGAGTATATTCCAGTCTTTATGGTTTCTACATATATCATCAATTTTTTCTATTATTATGTCAAACTCCTTAGTATTTGGGGGTCTGTAAACTACAATATTCACTAGTTTTTCAAATTCAAATTCTACCGCAATCAATTCACATTCTGTGTTGCTGTATTTTTCACAGACTTTTCCTTGATTTATGTCTCTTCCATATATTGCGGTTCCCCCTTGATTCCTATTTTTTCTGTCTGATCTATAGGTTTGGAAACCCTTTATCTGGTCATCACTGCCAGTCTCTTGGGAATACCATCACATATATTCAATATATCTATTTTTTCAATTTGGGTTAGTTCTTCTAGGAACTTTATTTTTCTTTTAGAGTTACTCGTAACTAACCCTGTGCATTCATCACTATTATGGTTTGTGTTTCATCCCCATTATTTAATATTGGTAATAATATGGATTCTCCCATGCTTCCTTCCTGTTCTGATATGATGTTCTTTTCTTCATTTTTTGGAATTCTGCCATTAAAAAATCCAACTTTTCTATTATATTTGTTCTTTCGCCTTCATATTTATTTTTGTGTGTAAACCTGCAATTGTCCCCATACTTGCACCAACCCCTGGCATTATAGCTGCATTCTTTGTAGTTGGGCTCTAAATGTGCAGATTTGGGTTGAAAGGCCTTTTTTGGTGCATAGTGCGGTATATACGCGGCCTGCTTTTTTGTTTCTTTTTTTGTTTCATTTTTTTTTTCTTTTCAGTTTGCTGAGTTTTCTTACTCTCATTCATAGTTGCAGGATGCATATATCGACATTTTTTGTTGTAACTGCATCCTTTTCCTTCTTTTAGGGTTTTGCATATTTTTGGATCGAGATCTCTGCATTCGTCTCCATATCCATCTAAATACGCACATTTACCATATATTTCATAATTATAGCATATCTTTGGATGCTTGTAGTAGCATCTTTCGCCAAATCTGCAATTCCCTCTTTTCAGCATATTGCAGACTATATCCTTCATTTCTTTTTTTTCTTGTTCTTGCTCTTCCCTAAAAGTATGTAGGTCCGGGTAGAGTCTCTTCGGTCTATTATTTGTTTCCATCTGATAATTTATTTCTTCATAAGTATGTTGTTGGATGGCACCATAAGTTATATCAATGATTTCTTCTGCATACTAACACATATCTTGTTCAGTTTTCTCTTCTTCTTCTTCTTCTTCTTCTTCTTCTTCTTCTTCTTCTTCTTCAACTATTTGCCGATTTAGTCTCGACTTAATTATATTTTCTATCCAGACTAAGCATGTTGAGAAGAATACCTTTGTGTCTCTATTTTTTTTTTATTTTTGGCTGTATTTCAGCACATGTGGGGTGTGTTGGAACATGACAGGCATCCCATTTCCTAATCAATTGTTAAGGATTATTAATGGAATACCATATCTTATATGTATTACAACATTTTGGCATTCTTTTTCCCATTGCATCAATCAGCATATTCACCATAGAGAGAGAGAGAAAGAGAGAGAGAGAGAGAGAGAGAGAGAGAGAGAGAGAGAGAGAGAGAGAGAGAGAGTTTAATTATTATTTATTAATGATTCATTCTAAAAGTCTTATTTAATTTCATTTCAGTAAAAACATAATTATTCTAGTTTCTTGAGAAATGGTAAGAGGTACTTTTAATACGTACATTAAGTCACTTGATGGAAGTTATGCATCAACAAAGGAGATAGTGTATATCATGCTCTTAGTTTTAATAAAGAAATTATATTAACAAGCAATTTCCACGAAACGTGTAAGCGTGTAAGTCTAATCGCTTGTCTTGTTGAAAACAAGGCTAATGACTTGAATTAGAGCTTAACTTTATTAATGTGTTTCTTTATTTTACTACATTTTTTTTTAATAAGGCTTTTAAAGTTTATAGATCCATAATATCTGCCATGACTTATGCCCTTATTGCTTAAAATTTACTTAGTATGTGATATTTACATAGAAAAAAAAGACACTATGTAAGTTCCTATAACATTACTGTACCTCTAGCGATTGTATTATACGATGTTTATAACGTTCTTAGAAAGTTTCAATATTTTTTCGATATTATCCTTACTTTACTTAGTTTACTTTGTAGGCTGCTTTTCTTGTCTTATGCAGCAGGGGAAATATTTTATCTACAGGACCTCCACAATCATTTTATCATGTTCGTTCTGAAGCATTCAACTTATCACAAGACATATTGCTCGTTTATTGCAAAGTCCATACTATCGAAGCACTTGCAGAACAAGAAAGTCTTGAGTTTACTCCTGAACGCCTTAATATGTTCAGTCTTTCGAATATCTAGTGATAACTTATTGCATAGTCTCGGGACGCATATTTAGAGGGTCTAGAGCCTTAAGTAGAAATAAATTGAAGTTCCAATAAATTGAAACCATCTGCAAGTATTCTCGTGTCAACACGATTTGTTGGCTGCACAATATGCATAGATTCTCTTAGATATTTTGGACGTCGTGTTCTGATAATTTGATGAGTTATAGCACATATTTCAAATTCAATTCACGCTTTAATAGGAAGCCAGTGCAAATAAATTAAAGTAGGAGGTCTTTTCTCGAGGTGGGACAGCTTTTATCGGTCTTTCTCCTCTTTTTATTATGTTTTGTAATTTCTTAGATTGTACTTTTGTTAAATTGTATCAGATGGAGTTACAGTAGTCAATCCTGGTAATAATACAGTTTATCACAAGTTTTTTACATAATATACATACAAGTGCTTCTTTATAAAAGCAATGTTTCTATAAAGATAACCAATAGTTTTTACTACATTATTTATTTGGCCATTGAAAAGCAAGCTACAGTCAATACATATGCCAAGATCACGAACTTTACAAGATATCAGGACAGAGTTGTTATTTGTTTATCTGAATATCACCCAAGTTTCTTACCTAGTTTCTTCTTTCCAATCGGCATAAACTCAGTTTTATTTTCATTTAGTTTTAGTTGTTTGATTGTAATCCATCCCCTAACACTGGTAAAAAATCGGTTTAGAGTTTCAGTAGTGTCGTCTATATCATTTGCCTCAGAAAAATGCATTTTGGAACAAAGCATGCGGATACCTGGTACTACAACAGCCGCATCGATGAAATGAATGCAAGAATCAACCGAACCAGACAGCTCCTCAGAAGATACAGAACTGATGAACTTCATGATCTACTCGTGTAAGTCACCAAGCATTCCTTACAGGTAACACTGGAAGTGAAAATAGACAAATGGTACTCATGGTGCCACAAAATCAACTTCAACACATCTCTAGCAAAGATATGGGGATGGTTCAACAAGATCTCTGCGAAATAGAGTACATATAGAGTCACCCACCAGATCCATTAACAAAAGCAAATAGAATTGTTAGTAACTTTGCTGACCAAGCCAATAGCGCAAATCTTCCTCTGTAAACCATAAACAGGCAGAGAACACTGCTCCCAATTAGGAATAAAATTATAGAAGCCACCTGCAACATAAGAGATGACACCCAGAATCACTACACCATGGAAGAATCCAACACGGCTCTTGCAAAAAGCGGAAAGGACACTGCCCATGTAGCCGACTTAATACCCTACAGAATGCTAAGGAACATGGGAAGCCCTGAGAAGTTAGTGTACTTGCACTTAATCAACAGAACACACAGAAAGACTTCACCCCTTTACATGGAACCAACAGGCCACAAAACCCATTCTAAAACCCCAAGAACCAGATACCTATCGACTTTTATCTTTAATCACCTACACAGAGAAAGTACCTGAACGAATAGTACTCAACAGACTTCAATGGAAAATAGGTCCACTACATTCCGCCTAAATGCCATAAACCCTTGGTCATCTTTCTTGATCTTGAGAAACCATTTGAGCTAGCCAGCTCCTCAGCCATCCTCTTCACACTTGTTGAAAAAATATTAAAGGGACATCTTCTGGCCTGGACTCGGAACGACATGCAAAAACGAGAAGCTAAAGTCAACTTTCAAGGAAAGACCTCAGAATTCTTCCCCCTAGAAAATGGAACGTCACAAGGGGGTATACTAAGCCTCTAATTGTTCAACCTACTAATGGAGAATCTAGCCACTCTAGTCGTCCCAAACGGAGTGGAAATCTTCATATACACTGATGACATATGTATCATCTGCCCAAATAAAGCACATGCAAAAAAATCCACCCAAAAGGCACTGGACATGATCCAGGCTGAATGCAAAGACCTTGGCCTAAACACCATCACTAACAAGACCAAAGCCATTGCCATAAAACACCCACAAAACCATCAAAATTTCACTCTGATGGGTAAACCCATGTAATGGGTGAGTCAATTCATGTATTTAGCGGTAATTATTAGCAAAACTCTATCACCAGCCAACGAAGTACCCCACCTCTGAGAGAAAACAAAAATTTGTCTCTCAGCCATGAAACGAATGACCTCCCTCAAACAAGGAGTATCAAACAGTCTCCTAAGATGGTTTTACGTTCAAGAAATTTGATCTCACATTGACAATGCAGCACCTACGCTCAACTCACTGACTGAAACTCAAAAAGCATCCTTAGAAGCGGTACAAAAAATACTTTGAGATTCATCAGTGGCTTTCTAATGTGGACCAAACTCTGCTTGTCAAGAGCCAAAACTAACCTAATTTCCCTTTCAGTGAGGATCGACATTATATTCAAGTCAATCAAAGCAGGCAGAGACTGTCCTCTGAATAATAAACTTAAAAAACTTCTTCCTCTGGAGGAAGAGATACACCCGCCAAATTCACATGCAAAGACACTGTTGGACATACTTAGAAAGAGGCAAATACAAAATGAAGCCCACAAGACCAAGGGCCAACAAAAGTACGATGGCTACAGCACTCCTGCCCCGTGGTCTCCGGACCCCATCCAGTACAACTTCACTATCCTTCCAGCAGCAAGCAAAGCTCTCTGCACACCAGAGCAACTCACAGAAACAGCTAAAAAGGCAATCAGTAACATCTCACCTCCAAGCATCTACTATACTGATGGATCACTTGACCATGACATTCTTGCAGTAGCAGCTGCTGTCGTTTCTCCATCAGGCTACAGAAAAAATTGGAGGCTTTCAAACCTCGCCTCCACGCTACAAACCAAGCTAGTGTCAATTGCCAAAGCTCTAGAACACTTTGCCAGTCGGCAAAGAAGGAAACACAACAATTCACAGAGATTCGAGAGATGCCATTCTGGCTCTCAGCAACAAAGAACGTACAGAAAATGTCAACATTATCACAGCAATTCAGCACTTAGCCTTAGCTCATCAAAGCAACAACAGGCAAGTAACTCTGAATTGGATCCCTAGTCACACTGGAATCACTGTCAATGATGAAGCCGATTACATAGCCAAATCTGCCCTAATGTGCCAGACAATAAGAATCAAACTTCAACCTTCACTGAGAACTATCAAGAATCGAATGGCAGCCTTTTGCTACATCGAAAAGACTAATGAGGTAAGGCGAGCAATACTTGATGGATTAAGATAAAAAAAAATGGTACATCGATGCAACAAATCTAGTACCATATCCACTTGGGAGAGAAATACCCCGACAAATTGCAATTATCTTTTACAGACTACAACTGGGGTATCTGTGCAACAGATAAATCATCATGTACAATGACGAGGACCCAGTAGCAAGTAAGCAACAGATGTCCTTATGCAACATTACCTTTTGCACTGTCAAGAAACAAGCCTACTCAGACAGGATTTCAACCCCAATAATCCTATACCTGTGACAGCAATTGTTAAACACATAATTACCATTGCTGATACATTCTCAGCTTTTCTCCTCAGCTACCCTCCACTAAGAAAACGCAGTAACAGCGCTAGTTTGGAATCTAAGCAACCCCTTATCGTTTTCTTAGCTTTTCTTCCTGTTGATATCTCTCTTATATATTTGAAGTTCAGGAATCCCTCTCAACCAAGCAGCATATAGACTTCCCAATCACCACAATGATGAGTAAATTTTTGTCATTAGTGTTCTAGTATTTCCAGGTACAGGAATGTTTATTTCACTCTTTCTCTACCACTCACATCCTCTAGCCAATTCCATTTTTTTCAGTTCTCTCCCTCTCAGCTGAAACTTCATGCTATTACTCAATATAATAACTTAAGCTTAAGCCACTAAGAGAGTTTTTTACTTCTCCTCTACCAACAACTCCAACTGAACCTTTCAAACTCTTTCCCGAGCGCTTCTAATCATCGGGACTTACTGTTGTACCTCTTTCTCTCCAACTAAACGACGGGAGTCAGTGAACTCTCTTGGGAAAGATGACTCCTCCTCTCCGTCACCATCTTTTTTTTTCTAAAATGTTGCAGGGAACCTCAAAAATAAGCAAAGAAATCCTAGCTTATTACCATCCCTAACCCACCTCCTGTCCTAAAAACCACCTACAAATAAAAGTTGCAGATCATCCCACAACCAAATCGCCTACTAACACCCACCCACACCCCCCCCAAAAAAAATCTATATAACCTACATAAACTTTAACAAAACGAGAGGAAGAAAAATTATATGAAATAGTGTGCCCGAATGTACCCTCAAGCGAGAAAACTCTGACACAAGGCAATGGAAGGCAATGGTACAGAGGCTATGGCACTATCAAGATTAGAGAACAATGGTTTGATTTTGGAGTGTCCTTCTCCTAGAAAAGCTGCTTACCATAGCTGAAGAGTCTCTTCTACCCTTACCAAAAGGAAAATGGCCACTGAATAATTATAGTGCAGTAACCCCCAGAGTGTAGAAGAATTGTCTGGTGACCTCAGTGTTGACAGTGTATGAGGAGAGAGGAGATTATGTAAAGAATAGGCCATACTATCCGGTGTATGTGTAGGCAAAGATAAAATAACCCGTAACCAGAGAGAATGGTCCGATATAGTACTGTCTGGTCAGTCAAAAGATGCCGTATCTCTCTTGTGGTAGTATCTCATCCGGTTTGATTTTGGAGTGTCCTTCTCCTAGAAGAGCTGCTTACCATAGCTGAAGAGTCTCTTCTACCCTTACCAAAAGGAAAATGGCCACTGAATAATTATAGTGCAGTAACCCCTAGAGTGTAGAAGAATTGTCTGGTAACCTCCGTGTTGACAGTGTATGAGGAGAGAGATCATTATGTAAAGAATAGGCCACACTATCCGGTGTATGTGTAGGCAAAGATAAAATAACCCGTAACCAGAGAGAATTATCTGATATAGTACTGTCTGGTCAGTCAAAAGATGCCGTATCTCTCTAGTGGTAGTATCTCATCCGGTGGCTGGTGCCCTGACAAATCTACTACCTACATAATAATAATAATAATAATAATAGTAATAATAATAATAATAATAATAATAATAATAATAATAATAATAATAGTACAGAGACTATTAGGTGTACACACATCGTAGAAAAAATAAAAACGCATGATGTACAGTATATAATTCTTGACAGGTCTAATTTTCTTTTTTTTAAATAAGATTTTCCATCTTCTCATGCGGAGACCAAACACGGAACGATGACGCATACCTATTTCTTGTGATAGAATAGAAAGAATTCCTTTTTCAGCTTTTGAGTTGAAAATTTCATTATTAATGTAATATTAACATCAATGTACTATACACCAAAAAGAGCTCATATACAATAAACTCTTATTTTGCATAGCAATTTAACCCGGTGGATATAAGGGAATATATTTCATTTATTTCAAGATTTCCGATAAAACAACACATGAAAATAAAAGAGAAAATAAATACACTAAAACATCCAGGAAACAAATATATTCACACAGGAAAGTAATGTTTAATTCTTTAAACACCAGACGTTCCTATTGATATTCGATTTCTTCGCCATAAAGAAGGGCTCCGAAATGATGACATTAGCAGTATTTCACCAAATGTTCTTTTTTTTTTTTTTTTTTTTTTTTGGTTTTAATATTTTATACCATGGATTTGTTTTGGTACTGGCCAGCAAGAATTTTTTTTTTTTTTTTTTTTTTTAATGTATTTGCTCCAAATTTGTTTCATCTCATAAATGAGATATCGCCGAAATATATAAGAACAATTAATTTTTTGCTGTCTATTTTTCAATGGAAAATAAAAAGCTGTTATTATATATAAAAACAACCAACTTGAGAAGTCGATACCTATTTGCTTTGGTACTTTGGTCTCACAGAATTCTTCATGTGCGTCTTATCAAATAAGCAACATGGGCAATATAATCTTTCTGAAGGAGAATAAGAATCAAAGAATTCAAATGTCTCTCCTGCCACAATAAATTCTCCTAAATTGCTTGCGACATATGATCCTAAATACATTTGACAAGTGATACTTGCGAGGCAACCTAAGTTATTGTGTATACTCATCAGTATTATGTTACACGTATCTCGTTATTAGTATTCTAGCCATCAAATAACATTGCATCATTTTATTGATCCGTGTTTCCTTTTATAATATAGTTAATCTCCTGCCACTATTAATATTTTGAGTGTTTTAAATTATGCATCATTCTTTCTCACAATGTTGCATGAAATAAAATCCGGCTTTTCAAGTGCTGAAATCTTCAGTATATTATTGCTATTGTCCAAATCAGTTTTAAACTTTTAGTATTCATAACCATTTCCTTCTAAAAAAATGCTTTTTTAATTTGGTAAGGAAAATTCAAAGACAGTTCGTCCCTTCTACCATTGATAATTAGTCAGTTTTCATTTTAGAAAGGGTAGTCTCAGTAGATGTTATCCATCTAGTGTTTTACAAGCATTCATACTGTGATATAGATAGCCTCAATAGCAGCTCTGGTTGTTATGTATTATGGTGTTTCGTATCACGGAAAAGCAAAATTACTTTATAATTATTTGAATCCTCCGCTCTACTCCTTCTGAATGTTGTGTTTCAATTATAACTTTGCAGAACTACTGCAATTAAGGATATTACACATCGATACGTTAATTCCCAGAAACATTATAACATTCCAAAACGTCGTTTGAGTATAATTAAAAGATCTGCACTTGAGGCCTTCTGGGTCGTTATTAAGTTAATTAAGAGTTCAGCGTCTGGTTCACTGTAGTCTACGACAAGATAGGTAGAATATAGTTCCAAAAGATGATTTAATTATTACATCCACTGAACTCTCGTACAAATTCGGCAGCATGTTGTCATTTGTCATTTTACTCAGATGGTTATACAACTTATTAAGTTCATTATTATATCCTCAAATAAAGTATGGATATCTTATTGGTATTCAGCTTCTAAAAAAATGAATGTTTATTTGATAAAATACGTTTCAATATAAATCATTAAATAAGATTTATGTCTTCCAGTTTTTCTAAGGAAACTTCAGTTATATTTTTTTTATGCATCTATACTAGATGCTTAATACTTTTACTTATACAATATCTGATCTCAACAAAAAATCTAAATATTTAGCAAAATATATCCAGTCACTATTTAATATACGTCAATCTCTTAAATTTACGACAAACCCTTTTTTCCCATGATATCATATTACCAATATAATGTGATATCCTATTCTCCTGGAAGTAATTAAACCACTTTTTATTTCATAAAAAGTTCCATTATTTGTTTTTTTATGCATTTCCTAATGTATGATTACTTAAGCATTATTATCTAGATGAATGCCTGAGATTGCACATGTATTCATTAACAGA
>NC_090729.1:60612006-60617006 GCF_036898095.1 Palaemon carinicauda | reverse complement strand
AGCAGTCATAGAGTTTACTCAGTTTGAAGTGTTCACAGCCCTCACTAGTAAACTTTATCAGCGTTAGGGTTACCTATTAAGTGCTTACTTTCGCTCCTCCATTCCGTGTGTACGGATCATTATTGTTTGTGTATCTTTATATCAAGTATCATTTATCGTTCCAAGTATCGGAGTGTCCATTTTTTTTCCCCAAGCCTCTCATGTTTTTCCAGTATCATTAAAAATCTTATTCAAGTATCTTTACGCGGTATGTGATTGTCGGTGACTCAGACGTTAACACTCCATCTATGAATCCTTATCAAGTATCTTTTTCAAGTATCGTTTATACAAACTTGTGTTTGTCTCAGTCTCACACGAACAATAATCTTGGGCATAGGACTAAGGGTATAACGAGACATTAATGAGGGTCTGTCTAGTTATCGAAGGGCTGTTTCTGTTTTACGACCCGGCCGTCCTTGTCTATCGGGTGCTAGTTACAGCTAGTTCAATAATTTCATTTGATTCTTTCCCTGTATTCTTTTTATTGTTTACTATTAATAATTAATCATGTCGTTTAACCTAGATGACTTTGTTGCTAATCCATCTTCGGATAAGTTAGCAGGACCTCTCAGAAAAGATGATTGGAAGCAAATTGCCCATCATTATGGCATTGAAATTCACTATAAGCTAAATAAGACTATGATTAAGAATGTTGTGGTTGAAGAGTTAGTCAGCCAAGGGGTACTTGCGGCAGTCGCCATAGATACTTTAACCCCGGCGAGTTCGGTGTTACCTGACGCTCAGGCTGAACCAGCGGGTTACCGCTCGCCTCCCGTTTTGTCACCTGCTAGGCCTTATCAGCGATTTACTGAAGTCAATCCCTTAGAACTGGAGAAATTAAAATTAGACTATCAATTACAAATGCAAAGAGAACTGTTAGAAAGCGAAAAAGAAAGAGAAAAACTCAGATTAGAAGTAGAAAACAAAAGAGAAATCGAAATTCAAAGAGAACGATTCAAACTAGAAAGAGAAAGGCTTGCATTAGAAAAGGAGAAGCTAGAAAGAGAGTTAGAGTTAAAATCTAAAGAGGTGGACATAACAGAAAAAAACAAAGAAAAGGTACTAGAAATACAGGAAAAACAGTTAAAATTAAATTTAGGTAACATGTCCTCCCTCCTTCCTGGCTTTTCTGAAGATGATGTTGATGGGTACTTTAAAACTTTCGAGATTATTGCTAACAAACAAGAATGGCCAAAGGATGAATGGCTTACCATCCTAACTCCAAAATTAACAGGAAAGGCTCTTAGGGTATAAAACAGTTTAGATAGGCCTGAGGATTATGATTTTGTTAAGAAACAGGTCTTGTATGCCTATGCTCTTACTCCTTACGGCTACCGACTGAAATTCAGATCCTTAACCAAGTCCCATACCCAAACTTATGTTGAATTTGCCACTGATAAATTGAGACAGTGTAAAAAGTGGCTTGAGGCTATTAATGTAACAACATTTTCAGAACTAGTTAATGCTGTTGTCTTGGAGGAGTGGAAGAATAAGCTTCCCTTCCACTTGGTGAGATATGTGGAGGAAAGGGGTAGGAAGGAGCTGATCCGAGCAGCAGAGTTAGTGGATGCTCAGGCGTTGATGATAGACACGTGGGGGAGTGGAGCTCGTAGGCAGAGCCCCAGTGTGAGACCCCCCTCTGGTGAACACCTGGCAGGAGTGGGGCGAGGTTTAGGAGGCAACAGTTCACGTCCTGCTCCCCAGCCAGTAACCTGTAATTATTGTAAGAAACCCGGGCATATGATCCAAGAGTGTCGTCATCCTGGGTGTAAAGTGTCCAAAAGTTCTAACACCAAACACACAGTCACTTCTTCTAAGCCAATAGCAGCCTCAAATGTGCATGGTCCTAATCTCTCTCTCTTTGACCCTTTTATCTCTCAAGGATTTGTGTCGATATGTAAGGGTGATCATAAGTACCCTATTACTATACTTAGAGACACGGGTGCAGCCCAGTCCATTCTATTATCCAATGTCATTCCGAACATTTCTGATTCTTACACCGGTGAAAAAGTTTTACTGTCTGATCTAACTTGTCAAACGTCTTATCCCCTAGCAGAAATTTATCTTGAATGTGACCTTCTATCCTCCCCTGTTAAAGTAGCCATACGTCAAGACTCCTTGCCCGTACTCGGAATTCAGTTTCTACTAGGTAATGATCTCGCAGGTACCCTAACAGTTCCTCCAGTGGAGACAGTAGACCAACCTTTACCTGTTAGTCCTACACATGATCTGGATGAAAGACTTTCCCACCTTTTCCCTGCCTGTGCTGTCACCCGGTCTCAAAGTAAGGTCTTAACTGCTCCCTCCGCTAATTCTTCATCCTTAACTCTATCTTTACCTACTACTCCTCCATCCTTTGGGAAGGATGATCTGATAAACAGGGCCATGAACAAAGCAGAACTCATTCAGGCACAACAGCAGGATCACACTCTTTCTCATGTACTTCACACAGCTACCGACAAAACAGATATAGACACCACTCCATGCTTTTATTTTGAAGATGGGGTTTTAATGAGAGCATACAGACCACCTACCCACAATAAGTTGCAGTCCTAGTCAGAAACCCATCAAATAGTCCTTCCTACATCGGTTCGGAATAGTGTCATCAAATTAGCTCATAATGGTTTTGCAGGACATCTAGGTATCAGGAAGACTTATCTCAAAGTATTGGAACATTTTTACTGGCCGGGGATGCGTATGGACATTTCCAGTTTCGTGCGGACCTGTCACATTTGCCAGGTAGCGGGTAAGCCTAATCAAAACATTCCCAAGGCTCCCCTCAAGACAATTTCTATCAAAGAAGAGCCTTTCAATAAAATAATCATTGATTGTGTCGGCCCCCTACCTAGGACAAAGAAAGGAAACGAATATCTTTTAACTGTAGTCGATGTGACCACCCGTTATCCTGAGGCATTCCCCCCTAAATCCATCACTGCCAAATCTGTAATTGCACCTTTGTTATCTATGTTCACCTCTAAAGGAATCCCCTGTCAGATCCAATCCGATCAAGGTACTAACTTTACGAGTGCTCTCTTTCAACAGGTCCTTACTGAACTGGGAATCAAACATGTTGTCTCCTCAGCCTACCATCCACAATCGCAGGGGTGTCTGGAAAGGGACCATCAGACCCTAAAATCCATGCTACGAAAATACTGCCTGGAGACTGGAGCAAGTTGGGACACTAACTTAGATTGGTTACTTTTTTCTATTCGGGAAGCCAATCACGAATCTATGGGTTTCTCACCTTTTGAGTTGTTATATGGGCGACCCATAAGGGGACCCTTAAAAATATTTAAAGATCGGTGGTTCATGCCCCAGTCAGACAGTCACACTAATGTAAATGCATATGTTAAAAATCTACAAAGTAAATTACAGGAAGTACGTAAGTTTTCTAAGTCCCACTTGTCCCGGCTCCAAGGCAAATATAAAGCCCAGTATGACAAGAAAACGAAAAGTAGAACATTTAATCCAGGGGATTTGGTTTTGGCTTTTCTACCTATAACAGAGAGCCCAATGCAAAAGAGGTTTTTAGGGCCATATAAAATTAAAGAACGGCTGGGACCACATAACTATGTTCTTGAAACCCAAGACCGACGTAAAAAACAGCTGTTGGTACATATTAATCTGATAAAGTCCTACCTTTCCAGACCACCAGAGGAGGGTACCAGCAGTTTGCCAGTGACTCTTGTAACCATTAATGATGATGTAGCTCCTGTGGCAGTGACTTTGTCCGAGGAAAACGAAGGCACCCAATCCATTGACTTTCCCTTACCTACCAGTGCCTCATCGAATCAAGAACTATTGCTTCAGTCTGATGAGTATTTTTGTGGGCTTAACCCTTGTCAAAAACAGCAGATAATTCACTTGCTAAAACAATTTCCAACTATTACCTCGGAACATCCAGGCTCTTGCAATATTCTTAAACATGACATTCAATTAAAAGATCCAAACCAACCTCCCATTAGACAACGTCCTTATCACCTTAACCCTGTCAAGACTGAAATCCTCAAACAAGAAGTACAGTATCTTCTTGATCATAATCTAGCCGTACCTAGTCAGTCTCCCTGGGCTTCACCCTGTATCTTGGTTCCTAAACCTAATCAAACTTACCGGATGTGTACAGATTTACGTAAATTAAACAACGTCACTGTCCTGGATGCCTACCCATTGCCACTCATTGAAACACTGCTAGATACACTAGGAAATGCCTCTTTCATTTCTACAATAGACTTACTCAAGGGTTATTATCAGGTGCAGTTAACCCAAAGAGCCCAGGCCCTTTCTGCCTTTGTTACCCCATTTGGGCTCTATGAATATCAGGTAATGGCTTTTGGACTTAATAATGCTCCTGCCACATTCCAGAGACTCATTAACTCCGTCAAGAATACCATCTCGAAATTCACCACATCAAGGGATCAGACAACATCATTGCGGAAACCTTATCTCGTGCTCCAACAGGTTAACCTCCTTCATGTCCCACTTCGGAGGTCTTCGGTAGGGGGGTGTCATGGCCACCATTCTCCTTCCCCCCGCCTGCCTTCCCTGTACAACAAGCAGGTTGTTTGTTAATTGCTTGAGCACTTGTCACGTCTTCTAATTAGCA
This sequence comes from Palaemon carinicauda, assembly GCF_036898095.1. Taxonomy (NCBI): domain Eukaryota; kingdom Metazoa; phylum Arthropoda; class Malacostraca; order Decapoda; family Palaemonidae; genus Palaemon; species Palaemon carinicauda. Next base: position 60,612,364 of record NC_090729.1, on the reverse strand, counting down.
GTCGCAAGTGGGATTGCTTGCTCCCACCTCAACGTAAGCCAATCAGGATACGCCGTGACTGCTTCTGGCCTGTATATATACAGGGTCTGAGCTGGATCAGTAGTCACTGGCATCTCATTACTGCTACCCACTGCTACAAGTCTGCCTCCCTCACCTGTATTGTGTCTCGTCTTTGTATCTTTTTTGTGAACTTCTCTGCTGTTCGGCTTTTTCGGCTAAGTATTTTGTAACCTGTACCTCGTAATCCCCTTATCTCACCAGTGTGTTGTCCAGTATTAGGACAGTTATATTGTTTTTATATTTGTGTATTATTTTGTGTGTATTATGTTTACTTTATATGTATATGTTTTCTGTGCAC
>NC_090729.1:60602006-60607006 GCF_036898095.1 Palaemon carinicauda | reverse complement strand
TCCAGTATTGGGACCCCCAGGTATGTACCGTGTGCTCTAACCTGATTACTGAAGCTTTTGATTCCCCTAGGACAGCGGAATCAAGGGATATAGCAAGGGGGAAGCTTCGCACCTGGGTAAGGGGCTTCCAGAAGAACACCTCTGGACCTTATTTTCCAAGTGAGAAGATGAGGGCTTACCTTTTCCCTAGGGCATCAGCTGATGCAGTGATTCCCCAGCCTCAAGAGGAGATCCCCCTAGTTCAGATCCAGGTGGATGCTGGAGTGGTGGTCACCGTGCAAGACATCCAGTTGGGCGACAGGATGTCAGACGTGTCCGAGCGTCTGGAGGAAGACCTCCTGGCAGGAGTTCAGGATGAAGATCAAGCCCCAGACATCGTAGAGGAAGAAGCCAACGAGGTGTCGGCTGCTCCGGTTCTGATCCCTGAACCTATTCCCTCAACATCGTCCGCTCTCCCAGTAGAGCTGGGACAGGCCCTCTCCTCCATTGTTGGAATGATCCAACAAATGCAGAAGGAGAATATGGAGAAGGCGGCTGCAATGGAACTGCGGATGCAGGAGCTTGCAGCATCACGTGGGCCCCAGAAAAGGCTCAATGTGAAAGACCTTCCCTTGTGCTCAGATGCTAACCCGTGGAGATATGCCGAGCACATGCCGATGACGACTGGAAAGATCGTCATGTCGGATAAGCTGGGTTCAGTTCCCCTTGAGGAAGTGGAATTCTGGCCCAGCAAAGGGTCATATCCGGACTGTTATGTCCGGTTGAGGAAGGAACCAGCTTCAAAGGAGAAGACAGAGCCGAAGGAGGTCATAGTGATGGACCATGCTAAGGCTCAAGCTTTGCTTTCATCTTCGATGAAAGAGAAGGGCTTCACAAACTCAAAAGTTACTGCATTGAGTAAGAAGCTCCCTTCCTTTGTGTCCTCTCCTGCTAGAGCCTTCCCCTTTTTGCAGAAAGGTTTTGCGGCTGTATTAAAAGCAGTCAAGGCTGGCAAGCCCTGCCCCTCCCTGGAGGAGTGTAAACCCTTGTCGCTGGCCTGGCCATGGACCACATGGACTGGAAGTACGTCCATCTTACCTTCTCAGTCGGGAAGTTGGAGGCTGATATTGCCGGACGTCAGTTCGGTGAGAACCTCCCTAAGCTGTCTGACTTTCTTTTGCGGAGAGAGCTCGAGACAAAAGAAAAACTGGCTGCCTCAATGTCTCTTCAGACCACTCTTGAGACGATGGCAAGTGACCCCAAGGTCCATGAAATGTTCATGGTAGTGGCCAAGATTCATCTGGCCACAGTGACGAAGGATCTTTACAGCTTCGTCAGGGCGGGGAGAGCTTGTAGGGAGTTCGTGTTCACCTCGGCTACGGTGAGGCACGAGCCAAGGAAACTAATCTCCTCCAACATTTGGGGCAAAGACCTTTTCCCTAGCGAATTGGTCAAAGAAGTTGTGGATAAGGCCGCCACGGAGAATAGAAATCTTCTCCAAAAGTGGGGCCTGTCTATCAAGAGAAAGTCTTCCCCGGATGAGGGTCCCCAACCGAAGAGGAAGACTAAAAGGCCTAGGCTACCATCTCGGCCAGCCAAGCCAGTTGAACAGTAACAGCAACAGCAGTTGCCGATGCCATCAGTGCCCCAGATGGTGGCACAAACCCCGACCACTTTCCAGTGGATACCCCAGGCCGTGTCGACACAGTCCGCTGTGTTCACCCCAACGTTCGAAGGGCAGTCTACTTCCTTTCGAGCAAAGCCTAGAGAAGCAGCCAGAGGCTCGTCTAGGCGCCCCTCAAGGGGAGGGGGATTCAGGGGCGGCCGCGGTCTGGGATGCAAGACCTCAGGACGGCAGTCCAAGTGAGATGATCCCGGTAGGAGGGAGACTTCAGAATTTTCGGGATCGGTGGACCTTCGATCCCTGGGCCCACAGCCTACTCAAGAACGGACTGGGCTGGCGCTGGTACAGCACTCCACCCCCGTGCCCTCGGTTTTTTCCAACACTCCACCCCCGTTCTGGAGGAGTACATCCAAGAACTGTTGGAGAAAAATGTGATCCGAAGGGTGAAGTCCATCAAATTCCAAGGGAGGCTGTTTTGTGTTCCTAAGAAAGACTCGGAAAAGCTCAGAGTCATTCTGGACTTGTCGCCACTCAACAAGTTCATAGTGAATTGCAAATTCAAGATGCTAACACTGCAACACATAAGGACCTTACTGCCCAAGAGGGCATATTCCGTCTCCACAGACTTGTCAGACATCTATTGGCAAGTTCCAATCAACCGTCGACTCTCCCCCTACCTAGGGTTCAAGCTACAACGAAGACTATACGCCTTCAGAGCCATGCCATTCAGGTTAAATATAGCTCAAGAATTTTCACGAAGCTTGCGAGCGTAGCTCTCAAACAATTACGCCTAAAGGGTGTGGGCAGCATCCGAGACAGAATGCTTACAAGCTTCCAGTCAAGTGATCCAGTTCCTAGAGTATCTAGGCTTCAAGATCAACAGAAAAAAGTCTCGACTTTCTCCATCTCAAAAGTTCCAGTGGCTTGGAATCCACTGGGACTTAATGTCACATCGTTTCTCCATCCCGGCGAAGAAAAGGAAGGAGATAGCGCGTTCTGTCAAGAGACTTCTAGATTCCGAAAGGATATCAAGACGCGAACAGGAGAGGGTACTGGGCTCTCTCCAGTTTGCTTCGGTGACAGACCTAGTGCTAAGAGCACAGCTAAAGGATGCAACCGGAGTTTGGAGAAGTTATGCATCAAACGCGCGAAGAGATCTGAGAAGACCAGTTCCGCTTCGGCTACGTACTCTTCTCAGGCCTTGGTCCCAAGCCAGACATCTAAAGAAGTCGGTTCTTCTTCAGCCACCTCACCCGTCGGTGACGATACACTCAGACACCTCGAAGGAGGGAAGGGGAGGTCACTCATCGGAAAAAAGTCCATGGGACTTGGTCCAAGCTATTCAAGACCTTTCACATAAACTTTCTAGAAGCTATGGCAGTGTGCCTTACCATAAAGAAAGTCTCCCCGCGTCATTCGATCCACATAAGGTTGGTGATGGACAGCGAGGTAGTTGTGAGATGCTTGAATCGACAAGGATCGAGGTCACCACCTCTCAACCAGGTGATGTTGGCCATCTTCTGATTGGCAGAAAAGAAGAAGTGGTACCTGTCGGCAGTTCACCTTCAAGGAGTCCGCAATGTGACAGCGGACGCTCTATCCAGGTTCACACCGATAGAGTCAGAATGGTCCTTACACGCAGGATCATTCTCCTTCATTCTGAACAAGTCCCAGAACTGCAGATAGACCTCTTTGCGACGAAAGACAACAAGAAGTTGCCCCTGTACGTTTCCCCGGACGAGGATCCCTTAGCGGAAGCAGTGGACGCGATGTCCCTCGACTGGAACAGATGGTCCAGGATTATCTGTTCCCTCCTCACAACCTTCTGTTGAGGGTCCTCAACAACTGAGATCCTTCAAGGGGGTAGCGGCAATAGTGACCCACAAGTGGTCAAACAGCTTGTGGTTCCCCCTGGCATTGGAACTACGACTGAAGTTTCTACCGCTACCAGATCAAGTTCTGACCCAGCGAGTCCAGAAGTCTTCTGTCTGCGCTTCATTACAGAAAACCCGGATCCTGCAGCTCATGATTTTCTCTCCCTAGCGGTGAGAAAGCGTTTCGGGATTTCGAAAGCCAGCATAGACTTCCTAGAGGAAAATAAGTGCAAATCTATTAGAAGGCAATAAAGTTCTGAAAGCCTACACTAGGCTCAGACCTTCAGCACCTCCGAAGCCCATTTCATGGTCTTTAGACAAAGTTCTTCATTTCGCTTCTCTGTGGAGCAATGAGGAGGGTGCGTTAATGGATTTGACCCAAATAGTTATTTTCCTATTTCCACTCGCGTCCGGGGCCAGGGTTAGTGAGATTGTAGCCCTCTCGAGAGAGGAAGGTCGTGTTCAGTTCCCGGATGGGGGAGAACTGAACCTGTTTCCGGATCCTTTGTTTCTCACCAAGAATGAGTTACCCACCAACAGGTGGGGTCCCTGGAGAATCTGCTCTCTGAAAGGAGATGCATCTCTATGTCCAGTAGAATGCCTAAAAGTTTATCTTCATAGAACTTCAGACTTCTAGGGTGGTCAACTATTCAGGGGAGAAACATCAGGCTCAAATTTATCACTGAATCAACTCAGGGCGAAAATCGCATATTTTATTCGCAGAGTGGATCCTGACAGTACACCCGCAGGTCACGATCCGCGGAAAGTTGCTTCATCCTTAAATTTCCTTAATTGTTTGGATTTTGAACATTTCCGTTCATACACTGGCTGGAAGTCTTCCAGAGTGTTCTTTCGCCACTATGCGAAGCAAGTGGAGCAACTAAAGAGTTCTGTGGTAGCAGTGGGTTGCGTCGTTAACCCTGCTGTTTAACTCTGCGAGGAACAGTGGTTTTAATTGGGACAATTAATTCCAGGGTGAGTGTGTAGTTACATTCTGTGCTACAAACTAAGTGAGGGCACTGAGGTGCCCACGTTGACTGTTCCACTTCCAAAGGTGAACCTAGCATAAGTACAGACATGTGTGCCGAGCGTTTCTAACGCTAATGTAACTGATTAGTAATACAGACTTTTCTGACCTCCATACCTCGGTATGTTAAAAGTGGCGCTAATGTTTTTATTTCAGATAAACAAGTTTCTGTTTACTATCAGACTTATGCTTAAAGTTTTGGTTATCCTCTTCTTTATATATATATATATATATATATATATATATATATATATATATATATATATATATATATATATATATATATAGAATTGTTGTTAACCTGTCTGTTTATTGTCTATCAATAAACTTGTTCTTGAGAACCTTGCGTCTCCTTCACCTGTGTCAATTTATTGATATAATTGAGCATTCATTCTATGTATATTTATCTGGGATAATTCTAATAGATTGTTCCTGTATGCAAGCTATGTTGCATTGGTTTATGCTTTCCCTTATCGGGAGGACTCCGTCCCAGAAG
>NC_090729.1:60584506-60597006 GCF_036898095.1 Palaemon carinicauda | reverse complement strand
CTCGGTGAAAATTATTGTATTTATTTATTCTACAATTGCCGGTTATGTCATTATGTTTTACATATATAGAGTGGTATCTGACATTATTTTTTCTTAGTAGAACCACTAATTAACCAAAGTTCACCATGCAATAACCAATTAAGAATGGCTGTTATCGTTTTGCAACTGAAGGTATTTGTCATTTTCTGTTATTTACGATTATTTTGATCATTTTTGTGTTTCTTTTTTGCATATACTCTGCAGTATTAAAGTTTAACCATGGACTCCTGCAAGTTCAGACAGGGAGAGGGAAGTTCAGCAAGGTGGCAAGAACAGTTTTGAAATAACGTGATAAAAATGTGATGCTATAAGAAAAGGAAGCAGTAAAGAAGCAAAGACAAGATATATAAGGAAAGTTCAGGAAGAAGAAGGTACTATCGCTGAAGACGGAAAGACTTAGGGTCCCGGAATGACAATACATTCAAGCGCCTTATTTCTTTTTTTTTTTTTTTTTTGACGAATACCATTGGGAAAAAAGGGAAGAAACCCACCTCTACTGGGTAAAAAAAAATTCTCTTCAATGATTTGATGCCCTGAGGACACCTCAGCAATGAACCAGTTAGCTGGCAAATGTACAAAAATCATATCAGGATGAAAATTGCAGTGGTGCCCAAAAGTAACCTCATTGTAAATTGGGGTCCATAATTATTTATTGATGTTTTTCTAAATGATTTATTTATTTGAACATACTTGAGAGAGAGAGCTGTGAAGAAATCTGATACAGCTGCTTCGCTGAGTGAAGATTATAATATTATCAGTCGTAATTACCCTTCAATTATGAAGTTTCAACCATCTTTTTGACCTAGTGTCAAGTATTCACAGAGCCATGGAAGCCAATTCAGTGATAACTATGGGAAGAAGTTTAATAGATACAGCGGAAGTAGCACTGGTACTCTTCCAGAGCAAAATGTGATAGTACCACAAAAACAATCGTCGAATCGTCTTCTTGAGGTTTTGTGAAAGAAGTGCAGAAGATTAATATTGTCTGTTATAAGTGTGGCAAAAAAGCAATATCAATAAGGAATGTTGGTCAAACCATCCTAAAGTAATCGCTGGAGTGGTTAAGGATAATTTATCTCCACAGAATAGGAAGATGAAGAATCAACCAGAAAAAGTTTGACGAGGAAGATAAACTAGTTAACGTTCACATGACGAATAGGACAGCCCCAAGCCGCCTTGGTGCCTTTAAATCATATATTTATGAAGGTATATTAGCTGCTCTGAATGTGAGCAAGCTGATCCCAGTCAAGATAATGCGCGACATGGGATGTAATCACAGTGAGTGACTCGAAGCATACACCCGATGGTGGAACAGTCTCTCACAGTAGATTCGGTCATTTTGAAGGGAATAGGAGGTGAGGAAGTTACCCGAATTTGCTGTTTGAAACTATCATTCAAGTTGGTAACAGGTCATTTTGATTTTGCGGTAAAGGATTCATTGACTGTCGAAGGAGTAGAAGTTGTACTGGGAAATGAGGTTAGTGGAGCACCGTTTGGGATTTGTCTCATTGTAACGGAGAAACCACTGAAGTATAGTTCTACAACAGAACTTGAGAAGGACTACCTGTTTCTGTTTCCCTTTCTTAGTTGTGTGACGACTAGGAGTATGACGAAGAAAGTGGCTGCGGAACAAGACAGAATAACCGAAAGAAGGATGAACTTTGAAAATTTATTCACGGAAGAAGAGGTTTCCCATGATAGTACGCAAGAGGGGAGCTCCAGAGAGAGCCCAAAAGAGGTACGACAAATGAATGAACAGGAAGACAAGGAAGAAATGAAATTGGAAGAAATAGAAAACTCAGCATTCGAAATGAGGACGAGTGAGTCAGAAAGGGCGCGTAGGATTTCAACAGAAGGATGCAACGTTAACAGAAATCCTGTACCGTGTGGTGGAGGAGATGGAGGTGCAGCAGTCTCCCACCTCTTATTACATCAATGATCGATTGTTTATGAGAAACCATAGACCTGCAGGTATCCCTGTGAATGATGAATGAGGCACATACCATTAGATACTGATTCCCCCACCACTGAGAAGACAGGTGATCGCTGTAGCACATGAGATGGGTAACATATTAATAAGAAAGACGACTGAGAAGATTATTAGACACTTTTTCTGGCGTGGCACGCTAAAGGATGTGAGCCAATTTTGCCGTACCTGTCACGTTTGTCAGATGTAACGAATACATCATGAATGCTCTCCTACACCTAATTGAAGCACGAGGAGAACACATCAGCAAGGTGACGATCGGCATTGCTAGGGTGTTAACTAGAATGAAGAAAAGTCACAAATATATGTTAAATTTGATGTGTCAAGTGACAAGATATCCAGAAGTCATGCCCGCCAGGAACATCAGTGCCAAAGTAATTGCCGAGAAGTTTCTAGACTTTTTTACCAAGTTTGGCATTCCTGAAATCGTTCAGAGTGACCGAGAGGCGTATTTCACATCAGAATTTTTTCAGGACTTGATGTAACTAATGGATGTGAAACAGCAGCTGACTACTACCTATCACCCAGAGACCCAGGGTGTATTAGAGCGATTTCATCAAACCCTACAAAATATGTTAAAAAAAAAATACCTAAACAAAACAGAAAATGAATGGGGCATCGAACTACTTTTGATGTTATTTGAGGTACCCAATGCTTACCAAGAAAGCATAGTTTGGAACCCGAATGAGGCATACCGATTAAAATGTTGGCAGAAAAAAGGAAAGATCGAGAGGAAACGGAGGGAGAACACGTTAATAACTTGGGGAAAAGGATTGGTGAGATAAGAAAGTTTTACCTCAAAAACCTGAAAAAGGACCCAAGGAAAAATTATGAAAAGGTTTGATATTAGAAATAAGAACAGATAGTTTACGGTAGGACAACAGGCGTCGATTTTCGTACCTATAAGGAGAGTCCCTCTCACCAACAAGTTCCAAGGACGCTTCCGGATTTTGGTGACCTGACCTACATTAACAAAACACCAGTAAAAAGGAAAAGTCAAATTAAAGTACACGTTAACTTGTTGAAACCATATTTAAACAAAAACGAGACCGAAGCTTCACTGGTATGTATGGCGCAAACCATTCCATCCATGGAAGACAACGACGAATATGAGGTAGAGGCTGTAAGCAAAGTGAATAATTCGTCAATGATGAAGAACTTAGAAAAGAAATTAACTTATATCAACAAGGAGCAGAAATACGAATTAAGCTGATTGATCCAAAGTTTCCATGAAATTCTCTCAGATGTCCTGAAACGAACCAACTTGACAAGGCATGGGTTACACCTTAAGACCACGGAAAACCATTCAAACAACAGCGCCTAATGCCTGTTGCCATATCAACAAGAAGTTCCGAGAAAAGAAGAGGACTATTTGTTGCAAAACAGATTAGGCGAACAAAGCTCTAGCCCTCACAGTTCTCCATGCTTGGTCGTGAAAAAACCAAACGGATCTTTCACAATTTGTACGAACTATCGAAAGTTGAATTCGATCAGTGTGGATGACAATTATCCATTGCCACTAAGAGACAAACTACTTGACAACATTAGCCAAGCAAGGTTCATCTCTAAGTTCGACTTGTTAAAAGGCTATCATCAGATTCCTTTAGACGACTAAAAAAATCATTATCAGGTTTCATAATCCCGTTTGGGTTATATCAATACACAGTCATACCATTTGGTCTAATGAATGCACCCGCCAATTTCCAACGAGTGATCGCTAACCTCTAGAATTGAATGAAGGAGTAGGTGTATATATTGACGATATTGTGATATATTCATCGACTTAGGAAGAACATCTCCAAATCCTGGAGAAGGCTTTTTCAAAGTTGTGAGGAGCACATTAGACGTTTATTATGGGGAAGAGAGAATTTAGTAAGGCAACAGTTCTGTACTTAGTATTTGAAGTCGGGAAAAGGTAAATAGCCAAAGTGGCTACTAACGCTGAAGGAATAAGAAAAGCTTCACCCCTCACAACGAGGAAACAATTACAACAGGGTTTTAGGAATGGCAGGATTCTACCGACGGTATGTCCGAACTTTTCGGCTGTAGTTACACCGTTAACATACTTGACAAGCCCACCCAAAAAGTTTGTATGGACCAACGGGTGCCGGAAATCTTTCGACAAGATAAAGGACATTTTAACATCGAAACTGATACTGCAAGTACCGGTTTTCAACAAGATATTTCTTATCCAAGGAATTCTGTCAGACAGCGCGATTGGGGCTAACCTAATGCAAGAAGTCAAGAAAGGAATTCTTCACCCTGTCTGTTTTATGTCATTGAAGCTGAAGAAGCTTCAATGGGCCTACTCAACAATTGAAAAGGAACTGCTAGCACTAATCACAGCGATAGAGGAGTTTGAAGTTTATGTAAATAGACCACAGAAGGAAAAAAAAATTACTGTCTACTAAGATCCCAATCCTTTAACTTTTGTTAATAAAATGAAGAATAATAATCAAATGTTAAGGAGATCGTCCGCTATGTCTTCCCTTTTTTTTCTAATTATTCAAAGTACACCATTTCTATATACGTTTTAGACATATATGATACGTACATCATATAATAATTTCACGTCATTTAACCCTGGATAGGTACGGTGGGTCGTTTGCGACCCCGAGCGTCAAAAAAAAACAGGTTTTTCTCACGTGACTCACCCCTGTGACTGAATTTGTGGGTGATCGACCTGCAGGAGGTGTCTCCCCTACACGCTCTAGTAGTGTCCAGATGTGCATTGCTGTAGCTGTACTCCTTCCCCGATTTCTGAGACGCATCGGGGTCGTTCGCGTCCGAGTTTACCCTTCTGAGGTAGTTTGCATAATTATCAAAGTTATTACGTATTATGAAATTGTCGTAGAATGGTGCAACTTGTATAGGTTATCAGTTGTGGAAAGTCTTGGTGGATTGTTTGGCTACCATGTGCATGTTTTTTTTTTTAGTTAAAATGTCGTTCATCACCACGAGGACCATTTTACCGCGAGTGCCCCTTTTTCATTTTTTTTCATTTTTTTGCCAAGTCATTTTTCCGTAAGATATTGCCAAATAGTGTCGTAAAACTTTTGCTTGTTTAGTGTTGGAAAGTGTGTCTATATGATCTGGCTACCCATGCATGACTTTGTTTTTGTCAGATACGACGTAGTTATTGGTATATTGGGTATTTAACTGCGGTTACCAATTTCTGTTTTTTTTTCAATATTTGTAAAAATTACTACGTAGTAAGGAATTGCCGTATATTATTCATTTTTTTTTTCATGTTTATGTGTTAGAAAGTGTGCCTTGATGGTTGGGCTAACACGTGCATGTCTTTTTTTTTATCTGAGATGTCGTATATTAGAATGTCGGGCATTTTACCGCGAGTGTCCCTTTTTAATTTTTTTTAATTTTTTTGCCAAGTCATTTTTCCGTAAGATATTGCGAAATAGTGTCGTAAAACTTTTGCTTTTTTAGTGTTGGAAAGTGTGTCTAGATGATCTGGCTACCCATGCGTGATTTTGTTTTTGTCAGATACGACGTAGTTATTGTTATATTGGGTATTTAACTGCGGTTGCCAATTTCTGTTTTTTTTCAATATTTGTAAAAATTTACTACGTAGTAAGGAATTGCCGTATATTATTGATTTGTTTTTCATGTTTATGTGTTAGAAAGTGTGCCTTGATGGTTGGGCTAACACGTGCATGTCTTTTTTTTTATCTGAGATGCCGTATATTAGAATGTTGGGCATTTTTCCGCGAGTGCCCCTTTTTATTTGTTTTGCATTTTTTTGCTTAGTCATGTTACCGTAAGGAATTGGCAAGTAGTGTCGCAAAACTTATATTTTTATAGTGTTGGAAAGTGTTTCTAGATGATCTGGCTACCCATGCCTATTTTTTTTTTAGCCAGATATGGCGTATATATAAGTATGTGTTCGATTTTCCTGTGATTGCCATTTTTTCGTTTTTTCCCATTTCTTTCAAAATTACTACGTACTAAGGAACTATCACAGAGTAATATTTCATTTATATGTTTATTTGTCGGAAAATATGCCTTGATGGTTTGCCTAGCACGTGGCTGAAATTTTTTTTTTCTGAAATGCCGTATATTAGAATGACCATTTTTCCACGAGTGCCCCTTTTTATTTGTTTTGCATTTTTTTGCTTAGTCATGTTACCGTAAGGAATTGGCAAGTAGTGTCGCAAAACTTATATTTTTATAGTGTTGGAAAGTGTTTCTAGATGATCTGGCTACCCATGCCTATCTTTTTTTTAGCCAGATATGGCGTATATATAGGTATGTGTTCGATTTTCCGGTGATTGCCATTTTTTCGTTTTTTCCCAATTCTTTCAAAATTACTACGTACTAAGGAACTATCACAGAGTAATGATTCCTCTAGATGTTTATTTGTCGGAAAATTTTGTTTACTTTTTTTTTGATTGAATATCATCAAATTTTTTTAGCTAAAATATTGTTTTACATTTTTTTTTTCGATTTTATTTCCCTTCAAAAAAAATTTTTTGGGTCAGAATTTTAATTTTATAGTCGTAAAATAATCGACAATTATCCAGCAACCCACCATACAATTTTTATGCATATCCAATAATAATTAGATTAGTAAATAACACCTTGTTATTGACATACCCTTCCTACATTTCAAGTGGCAGATTAGGGAGTCTGAGTCAGTGTGGTTGGCGGCCATTTTGTGGACATATCCGAAGCGTAAGCTGCCCTATCTATATATATTCTTGTTCCCTATAGAATTTGTGATATTTTAGTATATTTTTACCTGCATAAATATCATATTATATATTAAATATATGTATTTTTTTACGAAATTTCCAAGTACTCAAAAAATTACCTTTAGATATGGCCCCTGATATAAATGTAATTTACAAAATAATGAAGATTTTTTTACATATTTCTATTTTAGGATAACATATGTTTATTCCCTAAAAAAATTAGCCACTTCCTATTTCATTTGTGTACCCAAAAAAATTCATGAAATTTGGACAATTTTTTTTGGCCAAAAAAAGTTACCCTTTTTTTCTCATTTCAGATCTTCACCTCCATGGGTCTGACTTCATCCAAAATACATCAAGATGTGTCCTAAACATTCAAGAATCAATTCCTAAAAGGATTTGTGTATATATGTATAAACTTTTTTTTTATGAATTTTTATGTCAGGTCTTTTTTTTTCTACTTAATTTTTTAAAATATTTATAATAAATAGTTTTTCTGCAGATGAGTAGTATTTATCTTTACAGTTGTTTTAAGCATTCATTGAAGTTTTTTTTGGCAAAAGAAAAAAGGAGGTTACTGCAAAAACTGATTTTTCAAGAATTTTTTTTGGCGTCGGGGTCGTTCGCGTCCGAGTATACCCTTAAAGGGGTGTCCGAGGACCGTACCTATCCAGGGTTAATCAAAAATTTTTCGATATATTAGTGAAAATCATGATAAAAAAGGTAAATTTTTCTCCAATAACAAGGCACCAATTGCATTGAAATTCAAACCATCAGAACTTTATAAACCAAATAATTCTGTGTGACAGATTTTCGATTTTCCTTTTTTTTTTAATGATATATTTCTTGATTTTCTTCCTCTGGACGCAAAATAATCATGAAAAAAAGAGTAAAACGAAAATCTAAATTCTGTCACAAGAAATTGTGAAATTATTATTCTTTCCAATGACATATTTTTCTGTAAAACTGAAAAATAAAGTGAGAAAAATGTACCAAAACAAAAAAATAATAAGTATGTTTTTGTGTTATGAGCTCCCTTTTTATTTGCTATAAATTTTTGCTTTTTTTATTTTTTGGAAAAATTTAAATAACATTATTATGATAACTTTACTTCATACTTTTATTATTTATTCCTATATGAAGGCCCCTTCCACGAGGTATTCAAATCTTAAGATTACTATTACACTTGGCGTGACAATATAATGAGTTGCCAGCGGCCTCTCATTGTTGTCAGAGTTTTAGTTAGAATGTTCCTGCTTTGTACTCTTTTTCTTGTTTTTCTCTATTCTTGGTTCTTTTTTGTTGCTCTCTGCTTACCTTTTCTTCTTTATTTGACTTTACGTAACATTGGTCTTGATAAAAAGTTCAAAGGACGTTATAAAATCCCAATGTACATACAAACTGCTAGAAAAGAAACACACATCTATTGTAACTTTTATACATCTTTGGAAACTCTGGCTTGTCTTCTCCTAGATCGTAGTTTGTGTTCGCCTACCCTCTACCAATGCCTTCCATCTCTGCTAGACATACGAGATTTCAAAACTTAAGTGAAAAAATTGCAATACATATGCACAAATAAACATATAAAGACGATTCTATCAAACTCAGTCATGCAGACAACGCAGTAATGATGATGTCATCATTTGAAGACCGCTTCATCTTCATTATGTGTAAAAATAATTGGCTGAGACTTCTGGAGAGCATATACGACATGTTTCTGCATACATAGAAGTAATAAAAGATTCTCGATTTTTTAAGAATTATGTTAAACACCATAGCGGGATGTTCCCTTAATTAGATTGTTATTATATTTTCAACGATATTGTATTAATGTAAAACATATATCCGGTAAAGAGAACCCGGTTGCAAATTATTCATCTCGCATCTCGGGCTGAATCAAAGGATTCAGGCCACAAATAAATAATCTTTCTGCGGGGAGCTATCTTATGAATCTGGTCCAACTTGAGAGTAGATTATTTTATTCACATATTTTATATGTCTATTTTAGAGATGTATAGCCAGCTCGTAAGCTGAGTTTCACTCATGTAGGATTAGGTAAATGTAAATTACCTAAGACTTTCACCATTCATTTAGTTATATTTTCAATTAGTTCCATAGGCTATATGTGAATTTACATTATTTCGAACAATTTGATTTTTATTTCCCGTAATTTTGTTATGAAGTCTTTTATAATCTTGTTAAAAGGCTTGGTAAGACACACAAGAGGTATAAAACACTGGTTCCACTTGGTTGATAGTTACATGAAGACTCTTGACTAAACTTATTCTTCTTTTTACATGTTACAAGAGAATGTAGGAGGAGTTAGCTGAGAGTATTACCATCATGAGGCAACGATAGACCCATATTTCCTACAGCAACACTGGTGACGCAAGAGCTCTTCTCAGAAAAAGGGCCGGACAATTTGTGCACACGCATCGAGAATGTTTTGCTTGAATAACCTGGAAGATTCGAGAATGACTTGTGACGACATATAAGGAACTTCCTTGCTTACACAGCCCATTGGAGATTTCTGTGAAACTCTTGTTAGCATGGAAATACAGGATTGTCTAATAACAGTGCAGGGAAGGATTAGTGAGAAAAAAAGAATCAAACCAGTTACAGTATACAATCGTGTATGAAACACGTGCAGTACAATATTTGCCTTCATAAACTAGTTCATAAATTTCCAAAGGCTCGGATTTAAAAACGTTTATAGTACCCTCGTGCAAGTATTCGTTGATATGGCAAGATACACGAGTGCAAATATTAGAAAGCCACACACAACGTGCCATTCTAGTAACTTTGAAGCCCAGAAAAAAATGGAAGTTGGAAATCTTCGAAGAAGGAAATATAAATTCTGTATGATTCCAATCGTAAATCCGTTGTGTTAACCTCTCTTTCCAATGGTTTTACCCCTTTCCTCCAAAGAGGAAATTTTATCAATTATCACGAGGGGAGTTTCATAAATTAAGTTCATGGGCTTAAACAAGTGAAATCAAAATGTGGTCTTTGTGAAAGTTATTCGCGAAATCGTTCCTTGTTGAGGATTTTACTTAATATGTATACTGGATGATCATTTACTGGTGAAACTTTTTATCAAATTTTAATCGGAAATTTTAGCTTTTTCAACTATACCTTAAACATTTGTTTTAATTTATCGTAGAGGTTTTAACCACTTAATAGATACATTCAACGTACGTAATTATCATAGGAAGAACTGTTTTATAGTGACCGAAATCTTGTATTTTGCTGAAATTATAGGGTATAATATATGAACATATTTTGAGGTAGAAAATAATCTCTCTCTCTCTCTGTCTCTCTCTCTCTCTCTCTCTCTCTCTCTCTCTCTCTCTCTCTCTCAAAATAAGTCCAATAATCATTTCAATATTAGCATAAAGGGAATAGGAATTTTAAATCCCAAACAAAATGTATATATGAAAACGATGCATTGAATAAGGACAAAACAATTATAGTAACATAGTGCTATTCTCCTGCTTTTCCTTGATATAAACATGAAATTTCTCTAAGAGCAATAAAAATTTATGAAGGGACATGTCTGTATAATGGTAAATATATATATTATTATTTCAAACCAAGTTGCAACCAAATTTGGAGAAACTAAGATACATTCAACCAAGTTCCCTAAGAGGTAAATTAGGTTAATGCGGGAGAGACAAAGAAGTGAAGAATAAACCTTCAAAGAGAAATGAGACGACACCAAACAAATAAAACAGTCATGGTAATATTGAATAAACAACCGACTAATGTTTTAGAACGTTTGTTTTGGAAGAGTTAATGAGATATAGAGCAGTAGATTAAAGAGGGATGTTGTGCTAACACTCGTTATAGAGTAAATAACAAATTAAAATGAATGTTATGTGAACTTATAGATACAAAAGCAGATCAGAAGCTGAATCCTTTTTTTACCTGAAATGGAAAATTGTTGAATTTTTGCACAAAAATGACTGTTTTTTTTCCCCGCCTCTGCTATGAGCAGGTTAAAAAAAATTATCGCAGGTCTGTCTTTGTACATTTAAAGCTCTCTCTCTCTCTCTCTCTCTCTCTCTCTCTCTCTCTCTCTCTCTCTCTCTCTCTCAACAACATAGGAAATACATGGAATAGACTTCCGGCGGATTTATTAAACAGTAACACGGTAAACGAGTTCATGAATAAGTTAGGCATGCTCGTAAGAAATCTAAATGCTTAAATTAAATCGCTCTACAAAAGAGCAAATGGAGTCTCCACAGATGGACTAACAAGTCTTTGAGACATCCAAATTCCTTGCAACTCTCTCTCTCTCTCTCTCTCTCTCTCTCTCTCTCTCTCTCTCTCTCTCTCTCTCTCTCTCTCTCTCTCTCTCTCTATGATTAATGAGTATTGTGATTATTCTTTATATAAACCTACCGGTAAATAGCATTAAAGGACTTTAAACGTTATTATCCCAACGAAATATTTCTTAGAAAACGAAGAAATGAGTCAAAACACCTAAAATTTTTTAATATTGTTGCTAAAATCCACATTTTCATTGAACTTTTGATTACGTCCCTGTTGTACAAAACATGTGATACTGAACTGATTTTCGTTATGATGGGTAACATGGTATCCTGTTAGGAGTTACCTTTGTACACCTGCTACTATGAGCATGCTGAAGTATTATAAGTGTTCTAAATCTTAATCTAATTTCACCTAACAGATTTCTGTTCCTCTGAAGGCATCGATGTATTGCTTAAAGGCTTTGAAGTTCGTTCAATTTGTCATTGCGTTAGGAAATAATTCCACTTTGGTTTAAGTTATCAGTTACCAGAAGAGACCAAATCAAAATGATATCGTTATAAAACCATACAATAGAGGTTTTAATGAAATTGGTATGTAATCAACATATAGGAATAATTAGAAAATTTATTAACGTTATACACTAGAATTGAATAAATTTTAAAATTATCATTATTAATAGTAGTTTCCCGTTTTGTATTTTACAAAAAAAAAAAAAAAAAAATGGTTCTATATTGACGCTGTACAACATAGTGGTCTTCAAAATAATTGCAGTCATTCTGCTCACATGTAGCTTTCATATATATCTATTTCATGTATTTTCCTCGAGTGTTAATAATAATGATAATAATAATAATAATAATCATAATAAAAATAATAATAATAATAATAATAATAATAATAATAATGATAATAATAATAATAATAGTAATAATAATAATAATAAAATAAAAATGTTAATAAAATAATGATAATAGTAATGAAATAACCAATATAATAATTATGACAATTATAATTATAATTAAAGATATGGGTATGAATATAAATATAAATACAAATATAATTATAAATATAATCAAAATTATAATCAATATTACAATTATAATTGTTATTTCATTTTATATTTTTATTATTATATT
Organism: Palaemon carinicauda; assembly: GCF_036898095.1. NCBI lineage: Eukaryota > Metazoa > Arthropoda > Malacostraca > Decapoda > Palaemonidae > Palaemon > Palaemon carinicauda. Next base: position 60,584,860 of record NC_090729.1, on the reverse strand, counting down.
TCATTATTTTATTTTCATTATTATTATCTTATTATTTGTATCATTATCATTATAATTATTATTATTATTATTATTATTATTATTATTATTATTATTATGATGATGATGATCATGATGATGAAGATGAAGATGATGATATAATAATAATGATAATGATTATACTATCATTGTTATTATTGTTATTATTTGTGTTATTATTTTATTATATCATAATTATTATTATTATCATTATTATTATTATTATTATTATTATTATTATGATGATGATGATGATGATGATGATGATGATAATGATTGTGATGATGATGATAATTTCTGATCTTTGCCTCACATAGAATTTACACCTTTTAAGGA
>NC_090729.1:60572006-60579506 GCF_036898095.1 Palaemon carinicauda | reverse complement strand
CTCTTTCTGGATGAAGGTAGTATGGCAATGCCGCCTTATAACCTTACTTCCATACTGTTTTTCTTGCTAGTGTTTTGTACCCCTGGCCCGGCTGCCGGCTTAGCGGCCGGCAGCCGGGTAGGTGGAGGTTCTCTGGTTCGTAGTCACTGCCGGCCGTCATGGGTATCGCTACCTTTGCTAGCCACCATTAGAAACACATCCGAAGATCTCCCGGCCACTACGATTAGCAGCCGGCAGCCGGGTGCTAGTGTTTTCAGTTTCTGGCCAGCAGTGAATGCCAGCCAGCACACTTTTGCGAGCCAGTGTTCTGCCGCCCATTAGGTAAAGGTAGCATACCTTCGAACTATACAAGGGTTAATGCCGGCCGGCGCGGGCTGGCACATGCCGGCACTTGCAGGCTCGTGCCGGCCGGCACGACAGCATGCGATGTACAGTAGTTACTATATTTGTGGTGTAGTACACACTGCATTGGTAAAACTACAGTATAGAGTTTGTTGTAACACAAAAGTTCTTCCAACATACTTAATGTTTTCTGGTACAGCCTTTTGTTGAGACCGTACAGTATATAGAAAGTAAGTTCTTTCTGTATTCATTCTATCCCGTATATTAAAACTTTATTTCAAGGTGTGAGTTACACCTTAACTTTCCGCTTAGTTTTAATATCTTGGGAGGTTACAGCAATTAGCTAGGCAGAAAATACAAGTATGTGTCTTTCCTTCTTTCCTTTCTAGCTTTACTGTATAAGCTACATGTATTGATAATAAGTGAAAAGCATTCACTTCATACTCATAGATTCTCTTCTCTTTACAGGAGGACCATCCGAAGTGCGGGAGTATGTTCTGCAATGTCCGCAGTAAGAACTTCTGTGGACATGAGTTAGGCAGGAGGCACGCAGCATGCGCAGTCTCCAAAGGTGATCTCCGCTATTGGGACCCTCAGGTATGTACTATATGTTCCAACCAGATTACCAAGGCATTTGACACCCCTAACTCGGCGGAGTCAAGGGATGTGGCTAGGGAAAAGTGTCGAACCTGGATGAGTGGTTTTCAGAAAAACACTTCAGGCCCCTACCTTCCAAACGAGAAGATGAGGGCCTACCTTTTCCGTAAGGCATCGGCGTATGCAGTCATTCCTCAGCCTCAGGAGGAGATACCAACTGTCCAGAATCCGGTAGATTCTGAAGTCTCGGCCGCCCTTCAAGACATCCAATTGGACGATAGGATGTCAGAAGTGTCGGATTAAAACAGAGAAGGACCTTTTGGGAGAAGGTCAGGACGAGGAGCTGACCAAGGCTCCAGAAATAAAAGAGGAAGAAATCGACGAGGTGTCGGTTACATCGGTTCCGGCCCCGGAATCTGTTCCCTCTACATCGTCTGCTATCCCAGGTGATCTGAGAAGGACTCTTTCTTCTATTGTTGAGATGATTCAACAAATACAAAAGAAGAATGATGAAAAGGAAGCTGCGATGAAACTGGAGATACGTAGACTAGCAGCATCACGTGGGCCCCAGAAGAGACTCAACGTGAAGGATCTTCCTTTGTGCTCGGATACCAATCCTTGGAGGTATGCCGAACACATGCCAATGACAACCGGGAAGATTGTAATGTCGAAGTTGGGCTCAATTCCCCTGGAAGATGTTGAATTTTGGTCCAATAAAGACTCTTACCCGGACTGCTATGTCCGTCTTAGGAAGGAGCCAGCCTCAAAGGAGGAGACAGAGCCGAAGGAGGTCTTAGTCCTTGACCATAGTAAAGCACAGGTGTTACTAGGGAGCTCGATGAAAGAGAGGGGCTTCACGAACTCAAAGGTGCCAGCCTTGAGTAAGAAGCTTCCCTCCTTTGTGGCCTCTCCAACCAGAGCCTTTCCCTTCATGGAAAAGGGATATAACGCAGCCTTGAAGTCGGCAGAGGCAGGGAAACCATGCCCCTCCTTGGAGGAATTCAAGCCGTTATCCCTGACCTTACCATTGGACCAAAAAGACTGGAAGGACGTTCATCTTACCTTCTCAGTTGGGAAGCTGGAAGCTGATATTGCCAAACGTCAGTTTGGTGAGGATCTTCCAAAGCTGTCGGAATCTCTTTTGCGCAGAGAGCAAGAGAAGAAAAAAAGACTTGCGTCATCGATGTCGTTGCAAACGACATTGGAAACGAGGGCAAGTGACCCCAAGAATCAGGACATGTTCATGGTAGTGGCCAAAACCCATCTGGCCACAGTTACGAAGGATCTCTACAGCTTTATTAAAGCTAAGATAGCCTGTAGAGAGTTTGTGTTCACCTCGGCTGCGGAGAGGCACGAACCGAGGAAGCTGATCTCCTCTTGCATCTTGGGTAAGGACCTTTTTCCCAACGAAGTGGTTAAAGAGGTAGTAGACAAGGCCGCCACAGAGAATAGGAACCTTCTCAAAAAGTGGGGCTTAAATCTAAAGAGAAAGTCTTCTCCGGATGAGGGTCCCTAACCCAAGAAGAAGACAAAAAAGCCTAGGCTATCTTTTCGGCTGGCTAAGCCCTACCAACAGCAACAAGAGCAAATCCCTGCGACCGCGGTGCCTCAGATAGTGGCACAATCTCCAACCACGTACCAGTTTGTACCTCAACAAGTGGTGACACAGTCGCCGGTTTTTAACCCAGCTTTTGAAAGGCAGACTTCTTCCTTTCATTCAAATACTAGAGGAACAGCCAGAGGTTCTTCTAGATGCCCTTCAAGGGGAAGGGGATTCAGGGGAGGATGCGGTCAAGGGGGCAAGGCCTCAGGTCTACAACAGCGAAAGTGAGATGCTTCCAGTAGGAGGGAGACTACATCAATTTAGGGATTATTGGACCTTCGACCCCTGGCCCCACAGCCTGATAAAGAATGGACTAGGTTGGAGCTGGAGCAGTCCTCCACCTCAATTTCCTCAGTTTATCCAACACTCTACCCCCGTTCTGGAAGAATATGTCTGAGAACTCTTAGAGAAAGAGTAATCCGAAAAGTTAAGTCCATCAAGTTCCAAGGAAGGCTGTCTTGTGTTCCAAAGAAGGACTCAGAAAAACTCAGAGTCATTCTGGACTTGTCGCCACTCAACAAGTTCATAGTGAACTACAAGTTCAGGATGCTCACACTTCAACACATAAGGACCCTACTGCCCAAAAGGGCATATACCATCTCTATAGACCTATCTAACGCTTATTGGCACGTTCCAATTAATCGTCACCTCTCCTCCTATCTAGGCTTCAAGTTACAAAGAAAACTTTACGCCTTCAGAGCCATGCCATTCGGGCTAGACATAGCCCCAAGGATTTTCATGAAGCTTGCGAATGCAGCCGTCCATCAATTACGCCTAAAGGGGATCCAAGTATTGGCCTACTTGGACGACTGGCTGGTGTGGGCAGCATCCAGAACAAAATGCATGCAAGCCTCCAAGATAGTGATCCAGTTCCTGGAACATCTGGGATTCAAGATCAACATCAAAAAGTCTCGTCTATCTCCAGCTCAAAAATTTCAGTGGTTGGGAATCCACGGAAATTTGGAGTCACTTTGACTTTCCATTCCTGGGAAGAAGAGGAAAAAAATAGCAGGATCTGTCAAGAGAGTATTGAAATCCAAACGGATATCAAGAGACGAACAGGAGAGAGTGCTGGGCTCTCTACAGTTTGCTTCGATAACAGATCCAGTGCTAAGAGCACAGCTTAAGGATGCAACAGGAGTCTAGAGAAAATACACATCAAACGCACGAAGAGATCTAATGAGACCACTACTAACTCGACTGCAAACGCTTCTCAAGCCGTGGTCAAAAGCCAAGCAACTGAAGAAATCAATACTTCTTCAACCTCCTCCCCCGTCAGTTACTATCCACACAGACGCTTCAAAAGAAGGCTGGGGAGGCCACTCTCACCAGAATAGAGTCCAAGGAGCTTGGTCCAATCTTTTCAATTCATTTCACATCAACTTTCTAGAAGCCATGGCAGTACTTCTGACGCTAAAGAAAGTATCTCCTCGCCACTTGACCCACATAGATAGCGAGGTGATAGTGAGATGCCTGAATCGACAAGGATCGAGGTCGCCTCAAATCAACCAAGTGATGTTGGCCATATTCCGCTTGGCGGAATGGAAGAAATGGCACCTGTAAGCAGTTCACATTCAAGGGTTCGGCAACATGACAGCGGAGGCTCTATCCATGTTTACACAAATAGAGTCAGAATGGTCATTAGACGCAGGATCGTTCTCCTTCATCTTGAGTCAAGAAAATAGATCGTTATGTGTCCCCATACGAGGATCCGCTAGCGGAGGCAGTGGACGCTATGTCCCTAGACTGGAACAGATGGTCCAGGATTTACTTGTTCCCTCCGCACAACCTCCTTTTGAAGGTCCTCGACAAACTGAGATCCTTCAAATGAAAAGCGGCAATAGTGGCCCACAAGTGATCAAACAGCGTGTGGTTCCCTCTGGCATTGGAACTACGACTTAAGTTTGTACCGCTACCAGATTCAGCCCTATCTCAGCGAGTACAGAAGTTGACTGTCTTCGCTTCATCACATATAACCCTGAACCTGCATCTCATGATTTTCTCTCCTTAGCGACGAGAAAAAAAATCGGGGTATCAAAAGACAGTATAGACTTTCTAGGAAACCTTGAGACAATATGAGGCATCATGGAAGAAGCGGGTGTCCTTTGTCAAGGCGAAGAAACCAAAAGAAATCTCGACAGATTTCTGTTTATCATTCTTCATTCACCTTCATGAGCAGGGTTTAGCAATAAACACAATATCAATGTGCAAGTGGGCCTTGACATGACTGATACTAAATGACTTTCAGGTCGACCTTTCTAACGACGTCCTTAATGAATTCCGAAGGCCCGTGCTAAGCCTAGTCCTTCAGCGCCTCCAAGACCCATTTCATGGTCACTAGATAAGATTCTTCATTTTGCCTAAATAATGAACAATGAGGAGTACGCTTAGAAGGATTCGACTCAAAAGTCATATTTCTGTTTGCACTCGCTTTGGGGGCCAAAGTTAGTGAAATAGTGGCTCTCTCTAGAGAGGAAGGCCACGTCTAGTTCTTGGAGGGAGAACTGAATTTATTTCCAGACCCAACGTTTCTTACCAAGAACGAGCTACCCACCAACAGGTGGTGTCCCTAGAGAATCTGCCCGCTGAAGAAAGATGCATCTCTATGTCGAGTGGAGTGCCTAAAGGTCTATCTTCATAGAACTTCAAATTTTAAGGGAGGAGAGCTGTTCAGAGGAGAAAACTCGGGTTCGAATTTATCTCTGAAACAACTAAGGGTGAATCTCACCTATTTTATTCGCAGAGCGGATCCAGACAGTACATCCGCAAGTCATAATCCGAGGAAAGTTGCCTCTTCCATAAAATTTCCCTAATTATATGGACTTTGAACATCTTCGTTCGTACACCGGCTGGTAGTCATCCAAGGTGTTCTTTACACGCTCTGCGAAGCAAGTGCAGCAACTCAAGAGGTCTCTGGTAACAGCAGGTAGAATTCTTAAACCTTCTGTTTAAATCTGCGAGGAACAGTGAAATTAATTTGGGACAATCAATTAAGAGGGTGGGTGTGTAGTCACAGATTGTTACTACTCACTGAGAGATAGGCCACTAGCGTGTCCTTACGATCTGTTCCATTGACTTTGGTGAACTATAGCATAATACGGATACTTTTGCCAAGCGTTTCTTACGCTAGTGTAAATAAACAGTAATACAAAATGTATACATATTATTGATAATTCAATTAAAGTGGCAAATCTGTTTCCTTTTAGACGAAACAATATTTTCTGTTTACTGTTTTCTTTATGCTTTAATAGATATCGTCCACATTTTATAAATTTTATAAATGTTGAATGATATATATGTTTATTAAATTTCTAATAACATGGAATGTCTTTTAATATTTTTCCTTTCTTCAAGCAAAAATCCACTCGCTTTAACCCTTCCTTGGGAAGGATTAACGTTGTACCCTAAGGGGATAGTAGTTGAGATGCAAAATTTGTTCCTATACGGATACAACTGTTGTCCGATACTTTATTAGGAGTAGACACACTGGGGGAGATATCAGGAATTCATACTGACATCGGTGACTCTTATGCGAACTTTGCTTTACAATATATAGGGCGAGACCACTATACCAGCTTGTCATTTTGTCATCCATAGTTAATATGTACTCCTCGAGACTTTTTCCAGAGTCTAGTACGACTCTTCCCTGTAGGGGGCAGGAAGCACTAACATAGTTCATGCTTAGATGAAATGATGTATGACGGTAACATCATAGGTCTCTAGGTCTAGAGGGACTAGGAAAATACTTTCTTGAGGGTATAGCACTGGTTGAGAATCCACAGATACAGTAATGTGCTCTGGTAAACTTCTATCGTGACGACATGGCCTGAGCCCAAAAAACGGATTTTGAGCAAAGCGAAAAATCTATTTTTGGGTGAGGTAGCCATGTCGTCCTGATGGACCCACCCTTCCTTTTATTGTAAAAAGGGCTTATTGGCCCTTCCCTATAATACAGTATCTGTAGCACCTCGTGTATCGCTACAAGGAATAAAGATGGCGCTGCCGTCTTCGTCAGATACTCACTGGAAACGGAATAGGAGAGATACCTTATGAACGGCTCTCTTTTCATTCTCGTTTTTAGATTCTTGTCGCTGTAACCCCTCGAACCGTTAATACTGTTCGGGGTGAAGATAGCTATGTGGCGTGTCAAGAATACGTCCTCTGATATTATGCGATATCCCTGTTAGATTTATTTAGGGATATTCGCTCCAGGAGTTAGAATTCTGGATACCTTAAGGTAAAATTCTCTGGGAATATCACTGTAGTCAAATATACCTTACGAAGCTACCCTTAAGGAACTTGCATCAGGATGACATGGCTGCCTCACCCAAAAATAGATTTTTCGCTTCGCTCAAAATCCGTAATATATGTGTGTGTGTGTGAGTGTAATTGTGAAAAAACAATCCAATAAATTATTTAGTTTGTAAATTTTTCATCATAGTTTTAAATACTAAAATCATTTGTGTCACTGCATAATTCTGTTTTTTATTCTACAGGTTTTGTTTATTCCCCACAAGCCTTTTAAAGAAAATAAATCCCATCAATCATGCCTTTGGAAAATGCATGTTTCATAAGGTAAACAAAGTTAAAAAAAATTCAGGGCAGGTTCATCAAGCTGGATAAATAAGCTAAAGGCTATAAACTCCTTATACAACCTAACGAAATACAACAATATAATGAAATGTTAATTAGAATTATAACAAGGATCCAACATATCAAGTCTATCAGTTAATAATAAATATAACAGGTTAAAGAAAAGGTATAGTAAGCGACACGGAAGAGACTAGGATAGGGGGTTATTGGAGGGATAGGAGTAGGGTCTAGACAGAGGGAGAAAATGAGAGGGGAGGGACTTGGGAGTGTAGGCATTCGAATTGCTTCATTTACTTACCCGATTCACTTGACTGGGGCTTTATCATGACAATAGTAAAGGCATTAATTAGCGAGATTTGCCGTTG
>NC_090729.1:60534506-60562006 GCF_036898095.1 Palaemon carinicauda | reverse complement strand
ATTCAATGAATAAATATTCAAATACTTCAATCTTTTTATGCCTCTCCGCTGGTCTCCCGTCATTTTTATGACAACAATTAGATAGTGCTTATTGTAAGCATTGAATTGAACCAGCTTCCTTCTTTGTCAAATATGTACATATATATATATATATATATATATATATGTATATATATATAGATATGTATATGTATATATATACATATATATATATATATATATATATATATATAATGGGATATTAGCTAAAACAAATTACAAATCACAGAGAGAAAAGTCACTCCATAAAAAGATATATAGATAAAAAATTAGACGATGGAAAGGATATAATTAACCAACGTTTTAAAAACATTTGTCCCCTAACATCAATATTCATTTTAGTTCATGTTATTATCCGGTATGAACTGCTATTTATTCTAACCATCCTAAATATCAACAAAGACTCAAAATACTTCATAATCGTTATCCAGGAAAATTAATAGCTCCCCTTTACTGTATATTGCTCTTGTAATCCCAGAGCCCTACGCACCTCCACCACTAAATCCCTTTATTAAAAACAAAATAATGGGTGTTTTTAATATGCTCATTTCTGATAGGATTATTTTTATTGATGGAATCTCTTTTCCCTTGCTATGAGTGTAAAAAGCTATCAAAATACATGAGTGTGTGCTTGAGAGTATGCGTTCATTTTTCAAAATAGAAGTTTCCGCTTTTGTTTCATAAACCTGTTTGATACTTTGTATACAATAGGGAAATTTAACAGTTTTATTACAGCTCTTACATAAAACCTAATGATAGAAAAATTCTCAAAGGAAGATTTATCAGCCACTATTATATCTTTTTTTTTTTTTTTTTTTGGGCGTGAATGCGTAATAATGAGCTGACATTAGTATATCTTCGTTGTCAGTTTGAAATACAATGAAAAATCTTACAGTAGCATTACAAAAATTTACATTCAATATGTTGGACACATAAACCGAGCATTTTTCCCTCAATAATGAAATCTACCTTTGAAAGCAACATATATAGAATGTACCCTGGGATTTTTAGTGATCAATGTATCCTGAAAAAAAATATTTTAATTATTTCATTCAGCTACTGGCAATCCGTTTTAATTTGAGAGACAGAAACTTGCGGTCTAATAAATCCCTTGCACCTTAGCTGGATATCAATTTCTATCACTGCAGTTCAGTTAGGTCTTTTTTCAATTTGTAGACAATTCTTGATGATATAAACCCCCCTTTGCAATGATAGGACACTGTCCGAGAGACAGACCATAATTATACTGTACATATATGCCGTAAGTTGCCTGAGGACCCAGCCACCAATTGAGATACCACCGCTAGAGAGTTATTGGACCCTTTGACTAGCTAGATAGTATTACATTGGATCCCTCTCTTGTTACGGATAATTTTTCTTTTGTCTAAACCTCGCCACATACTGTCTCCTATTCCTTACACATTATTTACTTTCCTCATACTCTAGACAACACTAAGATAACCGGGCATCTCTTCTGAACTTATCCGCTTAACTACTGTTCAGGGGATACTTTCTACTTGGTAAGGGTAGAATAGACAGCTCTTCTAGAAGAACACTAAAAAAACCAACCATTGTCCTCTAGTCTTGGCTAGTTTCATAGCCTCTGTCATAAGTTAGAGTTCTCTTGCTTGAGGGTACAATCAAGAAAAATATTCTATATATTTACTTATTTCCTCACTAGGCTATTTTTCCCGTAGGAGCCGTTGGGCTTAGAGCATCCTACTTTTTCAACTACGGTTTACAGCTCAGCTAGTGATGATAATGAAAATAATACGATCGGCACACAAGTTCGCTCTCCATTCAAGCTAAGACTCATACTGCCTGAATAATCCAGGTAGGGATTTTATGCCTCAAAAGGTTGACCTACAGGTCCCTATCCCATTTCCTAGCTCTCAGGGTCTGTGGGTTGATGCACTTGGCTATTGAGAATGATTAATGCTTGAGATCAATACGTCAAATATGACTGGGTATACCCAAAACGTCAACCAAAAAGTGTTTAAAATAATGTTATTGATATTTACAGCTATAGCAAGAAGTAGCAGTCACAATATCAACCATAAATAATAAAAAAAGAGAACAGTATCATTGTAATATCGTCTACCAACCATTTAATATTTCTTCATAAAAGGCAGGATGTATTTAAAGTAACAATATTACATAAGAAAATAGAAGAATAACTGAATGTAGGAGGCCTAATAACATAATGATGATTTTGATATAGAACCAAAGAAAGGAAGGCAAATAGTATGAGAATCTATACATATTTGACAAAGTAGGAGGTTGGTTCAATCCAATGCTAACAATAGACACTATCTAATTGTTGTCATGAAAAAGACGGGAGAGCGATAAACAAATTGAAGTATTTGAAAATTTATTCATTGAATGGAACGAATAGAGATGTTTTGAAGACTTGCGAAAAGTCATTTAATGAGAGTACACCATGCATATGGGAGGAATGAGTGGCCGGTATTAACAGGAGAGAGGTAAAACATTAAATATATATATATATATATATATAGAGAGAGAGAGAGAGAGAGAGAGAGAGAGAGAGAGAGAGAGATATATATATATATATATACATATATAGATATGTATATATATATATATATATATATAGATAGATATGTATATATATATATATATATATATACATATCTATATATATATATATATATATATTTATATATATATATATATGTGTGTGTGTGTGTGTGTTTTTTCAAAAAGGCCCATAAAAGAAACACAGGAAATATGAATAAATCACACTATATTTCGGTCAATAAACATCGACCCTCTTCAGGATGTAAAGTAAATTTTATGGGCCTTTTTGAAAAAACATGTTAAACTGTTCGATTACAGTTATGAATAAGACATATATATATATATATATATATATAAATATATATGTATATATATACATATATATATATATATATATATATATGTGTGTGTGTGTGTGTGTAATAGTTAGTTATTACATGTTTAAGACACATGACATAATATGTCATTGTGGAAGAAGAAGCTAGCGTGAGATTTGCTGTAGTCAGACAAAATCATAAAAGGATGCATTTTGCATCTCTCAGCAATGTAACATTTTTATGAAGCATAAACAAAAATGCATACCGTGTGAAAGATTGTGTCGCCACCGGATGCAGGTGTCTTCCTAGACTAATGTAAAGTTTACATATTGTGTTTAAATGCTGAGATACCTAATATACGATATCTGTGATATCGATATTTAGGCAGTTCTTATCTATACTTCACCTGAATTGGTCATCTGACCAAACAAGCTATACTCCTGTGATGGAGATGTTAACACTGTTGTTTTTAGAGAATAAACCATTTTAAAGTTAACATGCTTGACTTTATTTCAAGACTCAACATCTCAAATAACACATACTCAATGTGTGTTAATAACAGTAGCACACTAATAAATGGTGGCAGCGATAAAACTCTAAGAATCAGAGAAAGATCTTCAAGAAATCAACAATAAGACTCTAAGAATTAGAGGAAGATCTTCAAGAAATCAACAATAAAGCTGTAAAAACCAGAGAAGGATCTTCAAGAAATCAACAGTAATGAATCTACAATTTTTACTAAGTATCATAGTCCATCGAAGAATAAAACATTTAATGAATGTTATACATACAAACTGATAAACTTGATCTTCAATCAACATCCTAGGAAACCCAAGGACTGACATTCAACGCTTACAAAACATATCCAGGAAGCACTATATTCAATGGAAATTGGACCGAAACATTCACCCAAACATCAAGAGAGAGAGAGGAAATCGGACCAAAACATTCACCCAAACATCAAGAGAGAGAGAGGATATGACGACATCACACAGAACCATATAAAGCTAAGTACAATTTTCTTATTCATTTCAGTTTGGGGAGTGAAGTGTAGTTATCAAAAGTCGTTAGTCTATTATTACCGGGGTGAGTGGTTTGCTAATCTTTTATTTTCCTTTCATTAAAGGACACTGTGTTCAACTCCGAATTCTCATCTAGAATTTTTTCTCTCTTTGTACTAATTCCGTTTTCTTTCAGAAATTCTCGGGAAATGTCTTGGGATTAGTAGCATTGTTTTGGGGAATTTTGTTATAATCTTTATCATTCAGTGCTTATGCATTTACGCAGTGGACGTCTGTATTCATATAGATATTTTGATAGAATTGCAAGGGGTCAAAGAGATAGAAAAAGAAATACAGTAGTCATGACGCCCCCTGTGAGCCCCATCCCTGGACCTAGTGGCGTAGGACAGATTAATCCTCTCCCGATTGTGACGCTTGTAAATGCCAGGTCTGCAATCCTTCCTTTTCAGGGTCGGGTTAATGGGTTCTTGCCTCAAAATGTGGAGTTATGGATTTCATCCGTCGATGCCCATTTAAATGCCAAACAAATCGTAGACCCTTTTGTACAATTACAAGAAGCTAAAAGTTTTATAGATTTTTCCAAGAGGGATACGAGTGCGTATTTAAGAGGTGTTTCATTTCAAGAAGCAGTTACCTGGGATGATTTCAAAGTTAGGTTACGCGAGGTCTATGGGGGTGAAGAAGCCTTGGATGTAGTATTAACGTTAAGAAATACACTTAATCAAGCCACTATGAATTGGCTTAATGTTATTGAGAGAGCAGCTCTCATAGCTGATAGGCTTAATGAATATCAAGATATTTTAGGTAATTCCACTTGGGTCACAAGAGATAACATCTCCGTGAAAGATTTTTTACGATTAATGTATTTAACTTGCATGGCACTTATGTTGCCTGAAGCTTTAGTGCGGTGTTTTGATAAAAAGTTAATGCCTGCAAGTATGGAATTGGATGTATATAAACAGATAAAGAAACACATGTCAAAGTGTCCTGACCTTGATCCCGTGTTAACTTAAGATTTTGCAAAGAATGAAACAAAGCCACAACAATTAAATGTAGTTAATAATAGTCAAGTTGCGGGAATGACGTGTTAAAATTGCAAACGTCAAGGTCACTTGATCGCGGACTGCAGAACAAAATTCTGTTCGATACATAATAGTTTGACTCATTCATATAGTTAGTGCTACTCGCGTAAGACACAACAGAATCCTAGAAATACACAGTCAATTCCACATTCAGTTCCATATGGAAATAAAAAGAAAAATCCTCATTTTAACTACAAGAAGAAACAGCCAAACGTCAATGTAGTTCAGAATCCGAAACAATCAAACTCTTCTTTGAATAACGCTGAGCCTGGGTCGTCAAACCAGACCTCGCAAGGTCAGACTAATTTTCAGAATGAGCAGAGCAAAGCAAATACTACATAATTAATTCCAGTGGGGGAGAGAGTGATGTTGGGTCAAGGTCATTCATGTCAACATCAATAGTATTGAATAATCAATTTAATGTTTTATCAGATAATTGTGAGGCAATAGATTTTCCTATGAAACACACGGCCGAATTAAGTAAAACAGTGCATGCTCCCGTAGATTTGCAACGAATTCATACAATAATAAGCCAAAATGAGTTACGACCAACCTTATACGCTGTAAATTTAGAACACAAATCCTTTACGTTATTTTTTGACTCTGGTAGTCCATGTAACAACATGGATTTGAGGACACATCATTTGTTGTTTTCGAACTTTTCGATAGAAAAATCCGGAGTGAGACTCTCGGGTATAGGAAATAATGAATTAAATGTCATAGGCATAACTCATGTTCAATTCAAAGTCGGTAAACGCATGTTTGCCGATACATTTGTTGTTGTAAAAAACATTGATATGTATCCAGCTGTAATTATAGGATAACCATCTATGGGAAATCAAAACATTATGTTAGCCCTGCCAGGCACGGCGTGTATATCAAAGGAAAATTCTTTAAGTCTTTTAATACCTTAAAATCAGTTTTGGATAAAAAGGAGACGACAAGTGTAACCGTAACGTACGTTGAAGAACCAATAACTTGTCTCACTAATAAAAAAATAATATACGCGACCCAGCAGAATTCTCGTTCACCCGTAATATCATCTTGCTCGCAATCTATCGAGCCAAACGTACCTTCGAATATAATAGTGCAAATAAAGAAAACATTACCGGGATCTGAAATATTAATCCTTTCCGACACTTTGAAAACTAACGGATTTTCTGTCACACAAGCTATTTATACAGTAGGCTCACATCAACAATGTAATATTGAAGTCTGTAATCATTTAAATAACACTTTAGTAATTCACAAAAATCAACATATCTTGGATGTAGAAGTTTATAAACATCGTATTCTTACCGTTGCTGAAATCAATCATGCTCAATCAGTTGCGGATGAATCCCTTTTGCAATCTATTAAAAATAAAATCAATAAAGACATTCAAGACGAAGAAATTCAGCAGAAAATTTTTGGACTTTTAACTAAATATTATGATGTTTTTTCCAATACGGATGGATCCTTAGGAAAAACAGATGTGATCGAGCATCAAATAAGGTTAAAGGACAAGCAGAAAATTATCTATGTACCCTCGTACAGACTCCCTATGAAATTCCAGAATGAAATAAGTGATTAAGTAGGTAAAATACTAGAAGAAGGAGTCATTAGGAAATCAAACAGCCCTTATAATTTTCCATTAATATTTGTACCGAAAAAAGATCGAACATGGCGTATCTGCGTAGACTTCCGTCGTCTAAACGAGGAAACAATCCCTGATCGATTCCCAGTGCCATGTACTGACGATATTTTGTCTTTGTTAGGTCAGAATAAATATTTTACCAGTTTGGACTTACTTAAAGGCTTTCACCAGATATCATTAGAAGAAGATAGTATCCCATACACAGCCTTCAGCACAGCCAGGGGACATTATGAATTTTTACGGATGCCTTTTGGTTTACGTTGTGCTCCCATATCATTTACAAGAATGATTAACATAGTGTTTGGAGACTTGTTAGGGGATGTATTGCATGCCTATATGGACGATCTTGTAATCTTTTCCAACACCTTAGAAGAACATCTACGTAAGTTAGAACTAGTACTACAGAGATTAAGACAACATAACTTAAGGGTAAATATTAGTAAGTGTGAATTTTTCAAAACAGAATTAATATATTTTGGTTTCATGGTGTCAAGCCAAGGTCTTAAAGTAGTCCATGATAAGGTGTCGGCTATAAGTAATTTTCCCATACCTACTAATGTCAAGGGAATACAGCAATTTCTGGGTTGTAGTGAATATTACAGGCGTTTTATACGCAACTATTCAGTAATAGCCGCTCCTTTAACTGATCTTACGAAGAAGGGCGTAGATTTCATATGGTCTGAGCATCATCAGCAGGCGTTTAACCCTGGATAGGTACGCTCCTCGGACACCCCTTTAAGGGTATACTCGGTCGCGCGCGCTCGCGACCCCGACGCAAAAAAAAAATTCTTTAAAAATCTGTTTTTGCAGTAACCTCCTTTTTTTTTTTTGCCAAAAAAAAAGTTCAATGAATGCTTAAAACTACTGTAAAGATAAATGCTACTCATCTGCTGAAAAACTATTTATTATAAATATTTTTAAAAATTAAGTAGAAAAATAAAAAGACCTTACATAAAAATTCATAAAAAAAAATTTATATATATATACACAAATCCTTTTAGGAATTGATTCTTGAATGTTTAGGACACATCTTGATGTATTTTGGATGAAGTTGGACCCATGGAGGTGAAGATCTGAAATGAGAAAAAAAAGGGTAACTTTTTTTGGCCAAAAAAATTTGTCCAAATTTCATAAATTTTTTTGGGTACCCAAATGTAATAGGAAGAGGTTAATTTTTTTAGGGAATAAACATATGTTATCCTAAAATAGAAATATGTAAAAAAATCTTCCATATTTTGTAAATTACATTTATATCAGGGGCCATATCTAAAGATCATTTTTTGAGTACTTAGAAATTTCGTAAAAAAATACATATATTTAATATATAATATGATATTTATGCTGGTAAAAATATACCAAAATATCACAAATTCTATAGGGAATAAGAATATATATAGATAGGGAAACTTACGCTTCGGATATGTCCACAAAATGGCCGCCAACCACACTGACTCAGACTCCCTAATCTGTCACCTGAAATGCAGGAAGGGTATGTCAATTTCAAGGTGTTATTTACTAATCTAATTATTCTTGGATATGCATGAAAATTGTATGGTGGATTGCTGGATGATTGTCAATCATTTTACGACTATAAAGTTAGAATTCTGACCCAAAAATATTTTTTGAAGGGAAATAAAATCGAAAAAAAAATGTAAAACAACATAATATTTTAGCTAAAAAAATTTGATGATATTCAATCAAAAAAGAAGTAAACAAAATTTTCCGACAAATAAACATCTAAATGAATCATTACTCTGTGATAGTTCCTTAGTACGTAGTAATTTTGAAAGAAATGAGAACAAACGAACAAGTGGCAATCGCAGGAAAATCGAACACATACCTATATATATGCCATATCTGGCTAAAAATAAAGATAGGCATGGGTAACCAGATCATCTAGAAACACTCTACAACACTATGAAAATATAAGTTTTGTGACACTACTTGCCAATTCCTTACGGTAACATGACTAAGCAAAAAAATGCAAAACAAATAAAAAGGGGCACTCGCGGAAAAATGGCCAACATTCTAATATACAGAATTTCAGAAGAAAAAAAAATTTCAGCCACGTGCTAGGCAAACCATCAAGGCACATTTTCCGACAAATAAACATCTAAATGAATCATTACTCTGTGATAGTTCCTTAGTACGTAGTAATTTTGAAAGAAATGGGAAAAAACGAAAAAATGGCAATCACAGGAAAATCGAACAAATACCTATATATACGCCATATCTGGCTAAAAAAAAAGATAGGCATGGGTAGCCAGATCATCTAGAAACACTTTCCAACACTAAAAAAATATAAGTTTTGCGACACTACTTGCCAATTCCTTACGGTAACATGACTAAGCAAAAAAATGCAAAACAAATAAAAAGGGGCACTCGCGGAAAAATGGCCAACATTCTAATATACGGCATTTCAGAAAAAAAAATTTCAGCCACGTCCTAGGCAAACCATCAAGGAACATTTTCCGACAAATAAACATGTAAATGAATCATTACTCTGTGATAGTTCCTTAGTACGTAGTAATTTTGAAAGAAATGGGAAAAAACGAAAAAATGGCAATCACAGGAAAATCGAACACATACCTATATATAGGCCATATCTGTCTAAAAAATAAAGATAGGCATGGGTAGCCAGATCATCTAGAAACACTTTCCAACACTATAAAAATATAAGTTTTGCGACACTACTTGCCAATTCCTTACGGTAACATGACTAAGCAAAAAAATGCAAAACAAATAAAAAGGGGCACTCACGGAAAAATGGTCAACATTCTAATATACGGCATCTCAGATAAAAAAAAAGACATGCACGTCTTAGCCCAACCATCAAGGCACACTTTCTAACAAATAAACATGAAAAAAATCAATAATATACGGCAATTCCTTACTACGTAGTAAATTTTTACAAATATTGAAAAAAAACAGAAATTGGCAACCGCAATTAAATTTCCCATATACCAATAACTACGTCGTATCTGACAAAAACAAAGTCACGCATGGGTAGCCAGATCATCTAGACACACTTTCCAGCACTAAAAAAGCAAAAGTTTTACGACACTATTTGGCACTATCTTACGGAAAAATGACTTGGCAAAAAAATGAAAAAAAATGAAAAAGGGGCACTCGCGGTAAAATGGTCCTCGTGGTGATGAACGACATTTTAACTAAAAAAAAAATCATGCACATGGTAGCCAAACAATCCACCAAGACTTTCCACAACTGATAACCTATACAAGTTGCACCATTCTACGACAATTTCATAATACGTAATAACTTTGATAATTATGCAACTTACCTTAGAATGGTAAACTCGGTCGCGCTCGACCCCGACGCGTCTCAGAAATCGGGGAAGGAGTACAGCTACAGCAATGCACATCTGGACACTACTAGAGCGTGTAGGCGAGACACCTACTGCAGGTCGATCACCCACAAATTCAGTCACGGGGGTGAGTCACGTGAGAAAAACCTCTTTTTTTTTTAACGTTCCAGGGTTAATATATTCAAAGATGAACTGTGTAGTTCTCCTATCTTGAAATTTCCTGACTTCGGTAAGGAATTCTTCATTGCAGCAGACGCCTCAGACTTAGGAGTAGGAGGGGTATTGCTTCAGCAATATGATAAACAATTTTTCCTGATAGCTTTTTATTCTCGAAAACTGAAAACTTCCGAAAGTAAGTATACAGTAATAGACAAGGAAGGGCTAGCTATTGTTAACTCACTAGTGCATTTTAAGTTCATAATATACGGTTATCCCGTTAAGGTTCTTACTGACCATAAACCACTAACCGAGTTCTTTAAAGGCTTCAACCACAGCCCTAAACGAACTCGGTGGCATTTGATCATTCAAGACTTTGGCGCGAGAATCGGGTATTTACCTGGGAAAGCAAATATCATTGGGGATGAGTTATCACGCAACCCCGTGTCATCTTGTACGGAGCCTTTAGCTGAATTAATAGATATATCAACATCCATGCCTATTATTAAAACGATATCTGAACAAGAAAATTTAGGCTGGATTGCTGAATTATTACAGACTGAGCCAAGAAAAGATCAGAAAATAGAAACAATTATAAATGCTTTGAAAGGCAATCATAAGGAAAAGGGATCTATAAAGTATAAGCAGCAGAATTATATAATCAAAGATAATATTCTGTGTAGGACCGTGACAAGGAAAACCCGCAATACACCGCATGTAACTAACGACCAGGTAGTGGTACCAATCTCACTTATTTCCACTGTCCTGAATTGGTTGCTTGCAAATCCATTACTTGGACACCTGGGGTTCTTATTAATGTCAGAGAAAGTCAAATCATTGTTTTATTGGCATACAATGCTTACAGATATAAAAAAACACATAGCTAATTGTCGCACATGTCAGGAAAACAAAGGGCATACGAAAACACCTGTCAGCCTAGGGGCTTATCCCGTGCCCAATCAACCCTTTGAAAGAATACATTTAGATTTGTTAACAGGATCTTACGAGTCAGACAGAGGAAATATGCACCTCTTAGTAATTGTAGATGCTTTAACTCGATATACAGAACTAATAGCGAGTGTTACATTTGTAAACATGGAATTCCACACATGATAATCTCAGACTCGGGTGGAGAATTTAATAATCACTTTCTTACCTCATTGTGTAAATTCCTCAGCATAAAGAAAATAAATACCATGATATATCACCCAGAGTCGAATGGGCTAGTGGAAAGAGCAAATAGGAAGGCTTTAAATATATTAAGAGTAACACTAGGGGGATCAGACCCCAACTGGGATATTGCAATACCTGCAGTACTGAGTACTCTGAATCATTCATATCATATATCAATTAAAATGTCACCGCATGAAGCATTGTATGGTAACCCAGTTAGAATGCCTTTCCATGTATTAACGCCTACAACTAATCTATCAAATCCTTTAAAAGAATGTATAAATGCAAGCAAAAGTCGATATGATATCCTTCGAAAGAATTTAGAAGAATCACAAATCATAATGAAAAGGAATCATGATAAAATACCGAAGCCAACTAAAACATATACCGTGGGTGATAATGTATACATACAGGTAAATATACGTAAAGGACTCAATTATAAACTAACACCTAAGTTTGAAGGCCCATTTAACATTTTGGAAACATTAACGGCCAATAGGTTTAGAGTTCAAAACGTATCCCAACCCACAGATGAGAGAATAGTACCATTGGCTCACATAAAAAATAAAAAAAAAAAAAACGAGAGGGAAAGAAGTGAGGGAAAGATTTTTATTTGTATGTTTAAAGTGTTCTTCTTAATACAGGAGTAATTACATATATTTTTCTCGTTACAGGTTTCCAAGATGAATTTTTTGTTTTTGGGAGTGATATTGTTCGCTCAGACATATTTCTTGTGTGGGATGAGCTCTAAAACTAAAAGTATAGATTTTAAATATGGCACTATAGTTGAAAGACAAGAAGACGTTTTTATTACATCAAGCAACTTAGTTGTAGAAGTGCATATGCAAGCAATTTTTCTTCCAGAGAATGATGTCACTAGCTTAAAAGGCGCCATTTCAAGGTTTGCTGTCTCATTAGATGAGTTGCATGGAAGACATTTTCATTTGACTACAGAGAGTTCGCTTGGATCCACACTAAAAGTTGCAGAGATGCTATCTGATGACTTGCAAAATAAGACTTACGAGACAGAATCTTTGGCTCGTGACCTTTTGATGTGGACTGTAGGACACGAACATAAAGAAAGACGTAACCTGTTTGTTTTTGCTGCATTAAACATCTTTGGGTCTATTGCAAGTTTAGGTTTAGGAATTTCCAATCTTCTTAAGATTAGTAATCAAAATAAGAAAATTAAGTTCTTGACTCATGAAGATGAATTGATTATGTCAGAACTAAGGAATCAGTTAGCTTCAATCAATAAAATTATGGATTTAGTAAATGAACATTCAAGTAATATCAGTCAGATTATGGAAGTACAGGATTTGTTGGCAACGTTAAAGCATTATGATTCAAAAATAGTTCACATACATAACAGAATTGCACATTTCATTGAGAAATCAAAAGATTATGTAGAAGCTATCACGATAGCAACTAAAGGTGTACTGTCACCCCATTTGTTGGCTATAAAATACTTAAAGTTAGTTCTGGAGAACGGGCGGGAGAAACTAGGCTATATTCCTTTGTTAGACGCACGTAGGTTAGAATTTTATTACAGCCTAATTACAATAAGCGTTGAAAATAACAAGATTATGATTACAATTCCCTTTGATTCTTCCGATGCCTGGCAATCTTACAGGATATCACCATTTCCGACTTTCATGACGAATCACTCAAATCCAGTAATATCCAGTTTGACAGGACACATATTGATTTCCCCAGACAAGGAAACATATACGGTCATTAAAGACTTAAATCAATTAACTCACTGTTCAGACGCAATGGATAGAAAAATATGTACAGCTGACTCATTTGAATTCCATAAAAACTTAATGGATTCATGCGAGTTAGGTATAGTGCTAGACGGTGCTCTCTCCCATACAAGTGAAAATTGTCTGGATAAGCTTTATCCCTTTGACAATAATAAGTTCAATTGCAGACTGAACAAAAGCTCGTGGATAGGATACGACAAGGACGGCTTCAATGTATCATGCCCGGACGGATCCACGTCCTATTCCAAAATCTTTGTTGCAGCAGATGGTTGTATCGGGACTTCCCCTAATTCCATGGTGACCGGGATCAAGACCATCATCAGAGAACGAGCCTACTTCGCGAACTTCACGTGGTCGACTACAACGCCATCACTACCTCTCCCATACAACAAACAGATAGCCAAGCGGTTGATGAAATTTACCGAGATGGACCACCTGTCACCGACTTATAAAGAATTTCTTCACCCCATACTACTAGCAGGAACAGTTGTGACGGTGATGATATTTATAGCCGATAACATCCTTGTTTGGCGTAGGTTAAGGAACAGTTTGCAGCTAAAACAGAACGTTTTGCCATGTCCAGACAAAACTCCTTATTTAATTCAATTTAAAGCCATTTGAAAGTGGCCACTTCATTCGCTAAAAGGAGTAAAATTGTCTGAGAATAGCGTGTGTACGAAAAGCAGTTAGTATGCTAGTAATATGTAATTGAAGAGACTATAGAACATTTGCATTTTTAAAAATATATTTAAAAAACATTTAGAAAATAAATAATTTTTTTCTCTCGGCATCTAATAAAATATATAAGCCGGAATGTTAAAAGAAGCAGCAAAAAAAATGAAAAAACAGAATCTATGGGCATCTAATAAAATACATAAGACCTATATATATATATATATATATATATATATATATATATATATATATATATATATATATATATATATATATATATATATATATATATATATATATATATATATATATATATATATATATATATATATATATATATATATATATATATATATATATGTGTGTGTGTGTGTGTGTGTGTGTGTGTACGAAACCGTGGTACGTGTACGTACCAGGAATTCGTGTTTGTGCACTAAAATTGAATCTTTATCAAGGTAACGAATATATTTATTGATTACCGTATTGTGTTAATATATGTTTCTGACAAAGGTAACAATTATTCTTTAACAAGTTACCGAATCATATGTATATCAGTGATTTTTTTGGTACCATATAATCATTTTCTAGCAATGTACCATTATGATCTGTATTTATCATGCTTTTTTTTCTTTGCTTTGGTAATATCTTTTCATATGCATTATTGTTATTATTTTTTTATAATATGCCTATTTGAACATTCGTCCTCATTTGCTTATGGCTAAAGTTAAACAAAGAATGATACATATATCCAGTCACTCTCCTAGTAAACATATTTTGGCGTATTGTTAAATTTTGAAAAAAAAATTGAGATAGCTGGCTGAGCTGATGTAATAGTAAGTTATTACATGTTTAAAACACATGACGTAATATGTCATTGTGGAAGAAGAAGCTAGCATGAGATTTGATGTAGTCAGACAAAATCATAACAGGATGCATTTTGCATCTCTCAGCAATGTACATTTTTATGAAGCATAAACACAAATGCATACCGTGTGAAAGATTGTGTCGCCACCGGATGCAGGTATCTTCCTAGACTAATGTAAAGTTTACATATTGTGTTTAAATGCTGAGATAACTAAATATACGATATCTGTGATATCGATATTTTAGGCAGTTCTTATCTATACTTCACCTGAATTGGTCATCTGACCAAACAAGCTATACTCCTGTGATGGAGATGTTAACACTGTTGTTTTTAGAGAATAAACCATTTTAAAGTTAATATGCTTGACTTTATTTCAAGACTCAACATCTCAAATAACACATACTCAATGTGTGTTAATAACAGTAGCACACTAATAAATGGTGGCAGCGATAAAACTCTAAGAATCAGAGAAAGATCTTCAAGAAATCAACAATAAGACTCTAAGAATTAGAGGAAGATCTTCAAGAAATCAACAATAAAGCTGTAAAAACCAGAGAAGGATCTTCAAGAAATCAACAGTAATGAATCTACAATTTTTACTAAGTATCATAGTCCATCGAAGAATAAAACATTTAATGAATGTTATACATACAAACTGTTGAACTTGATCTTCAATCAACATCCTAGGAAACCCAAGGACTGACGTTCAACGCTTACAAAACATATCCAGGAAGCACTATATTCAATGGAAATTGGACCGAAACATTCACCCAAACATCAAGAGAGAGAGAGGAAATCGGACCAAAACATTCACCCAAACATCAAGAGAGAGAGAGGATATGACGACATCACACAGAACCATATAAAGCTAAGTACAATTTTCTTATTCATTTCAGTTTGGGGAGTGAAGTGTAGTTATCAAAAGTCGTTAGTCTATTATTACCGGGGTGAGTGGTTTGCTAATCTTCTATTTTCCTTTCATTAAAGGAAACTGTGTTCAACTCCGAATTCTCATCTAGAATTTTTTCTCTCTTTGTACTAATTCCGTTTTCTTTCAGAAATTCTCGGGAAATGTCTTGGGATTAGTAGCATTGTTTTGGGGAATTTTGTTATAGTCTTTATCATTCAGTGCTTATGCATTTACGCAGTGGACGTCTGTATTCATATAGATATTTTGATAGAATTGCAAGGGGTCAAAGAGATAGAAAAAGAAATACAGTAGTCATGACGCCCCCTGTGAGCCCCATCCCTGGACCTAGTGGCGTAGGACAGATTAATCCTCTCCCGATTGTGACGCTTGTAAATGCCAGGTCTGCAATCCTTCCTTTTCAGGGTCGGGTTAATGGGTTCTTGCCTCAAAATGTGGAGTCATGGATTTCATCCGTCGATGCCCATTTAAATGCCAAACAAATCGTAGACCCTTTTGTACAATTACAAGAAGCTAAAAGTTTTATAGATTTTTCCAAGAGGGATACGAGTGCGTATTTAAGAGGTGTTTCATTTCAAGAAGCAGTTACCTGGGATGATTTCAAAGTTAGGTTACGCGCGGTCTATGGGGGTGAAGAAGCCTTGGATGTAGTATTAACGTTAAGATATACACTTAATCAAGCCACTATGAATTGGCTTAATGTTATTGAGAGAGCAGCTCTCATAGCTGATAGGCTTAATGAATATCAAGATATTTTAGGTAATTCCACTTGGGTTACAAGAGATAACATCTCCGTGAAAGATTTTTTACGATTAATGTATTTAACTTGCATGGCACTTATGTTGCCTGAAGCTTTAGTGCGGTGTTTTGATAAAAAGTTAATGCCTGCAAGTATGGAATTGGATGTATATAAACAGATAAAGAAACACATGTCAAAGTGTCCTGACCTTGATCCCGTGTTAACTCAAGATTTTGCAAAGAATGAAACAAAGCCACAACAATTAAATGTAGTTAATAATAGTCAAGTTGCGGGAATGACGTGTTAAAATTGCAAACGTCAAGGTCACTTGATCGCGGACTGCAGACCAAAATTCTGTTCGATACATAATAGTTTGACTCATTCATATAGTTAGTGCTACTCGCGTAAGACACAACAGAATCCTAGAAATACACAGTCAATTCCACAGTCAGTTCCATATGGAAATAAAAAGAAAAATCCTCATTTTAACAACAAGAAGTAACAGCCAAACGTCAATGTAGTTCAGAATCCGAAACAATCAAACTCTTCTTCGAATAACGCTGAGCCTGGGTCGTCAAACCAGACCTCGCAAGGTCAGACTAATTTTCAGAATGAGCAGAGCAAAGCAAATACTACATAATTAATTCCAGTGGGGGAGAGAGTGATGTTGGGTCAAGGTCATTCATGTCAACATCAATAGTATTGAATAATCAATTTAATGTTTTATCAGATCATTGTGAGGCAATAGATTTTCCTATGAAACACACGGCCGAATTAAGTAAAACAGTGCATGCTCCCGTAGATTTGCGACGAATTCATACAATAATAAGCCAAAATGAGTTACGACCAACCTTATATGCTGTAAATTTAGAACACAAATCCTTTACGTTATTTTTTGACTCTGGTAGTCCATGTAACAACATGGATTTGAGGACACATCATTTGTTGTTTTCGAACTTTTCGATAGAAAAATCCGGAGTGAGACTCTCGGGTATAGGAAATAATGAATTAAATGTCATAGGCATAACTCATGTTCAATTCAAAGTCGGTAAACGCACGTTTGCCGATACATTTGTTGTTGTAAAAAACATTGATATGTATCCAGCTGTAATTATAGGATACCCATCTATGGGAAATCAAAACATTATCTTAACCCCTGCCAGGCACGGCGTGTATATCAAAGGAAAATTCTTTAAGTCTTTTAATACCTTAAAATCAGTTTTGGATAAAAAGGAGACGACAAGTGGAACCGTAACGTACGTTGAAGAACCAATAACTTGTCTCACTAATAAAAAAATAATATACGCGACCCAGCAGAATTCTCGTTCACCCGTAATATCATCTTGCTCGCAATCTATCGAGCCAAACGTACCTTCGAATATAATAGTGCAAATAAAGAAAACATTACCGGGATCTGAAATATTAATCCTTTCCGACACTTTGAAAACTAACGGATTGTCTGTCACACAAGCTATTTATACAGTAGGCTCACATCAACAATGTAATATTGAAGTCTGTAATCATTTAAATAACACTTTAGTAATTCACAAAAATCAACATATCTTGGATGTAGAAGTTTATAAACATCGTATTCTTACCGTTGCTGAAATCAATCATGCTCAATCAGTTGCGGATGAATCCCTTTTGCAATCTATTAAAAATAAAATCAATAAAGACATTCAAGACGAAGAAATTCAGCAGAAAATTTTTGGACTTTTAACTAAATATTATGATGTTTTTTCCAATACGGATGGATCCTTAGGAAAAACAGATGTGATCGAGCATCAAATAAGGTTAAAGGACAAGCAGAAAATTATCTATGTACCCTCGTACAGACTCCCTATGAAATTCCAGAATGAAATAAGTGATTAAGTAGGTAAAATACTAGAAGAAGGAGTCATTAGGAAATCAAACAGCCCTTATAATTTTCCATTAATATTTGTACCGAAAAAAGATCGAACATGGCGTATCTGCGTAGACTTCCGTCGTCTAAACGAGGAAACAATCCCTGATCGATTCCCAGTGCCATGTACTGACGATATTTTGTCTTTGTTAGGTCAGAATGAATATTTTACCAGTTTGGACTTACTTAAAGGCTTTCACCAGATATCATTAGAAGAAGATAGTATCCCATACACAGCCTTCAGCACAGCCAGGGGACATTATGAATTTTTACGGATGCCTTTTGGTTTACGTTGTGCTCCCATATCATTTACAAGAATGATTAACATAGTGTTTGGAGACTTGTTAGGGGATGTATTGCATGCCTATATGGACGATCTTGTAATCTTTTCCAACACCTTAGAAGAACATCTACGTAAGTTAGAACTAGTACTACAGAGATTAAGACAACATAACTTAAGGGTAAAGATTAGTAAGTGTGAATTTTTCAAAACAGAATTAATATATTTTTGTTTCATGGTGTCAAGCCAAGGTCTTAAAGTAGTCCTTGATAAGGTGTCGGCTATAAGTAATTTTCCCATACCTACTAATGTCAAGGGAATACAGCAATTTCTGGGTTGTAGTGGATATTACAGGCGTTTTATACGCAACTATTCAGTAATAGCCGCTCCTTTAACTGATCTTACGAAGAAGGGCGTAGATTTCATATGGTGTGAGCATCATCAGCAGGCGTTTAACCCTGGATAGGTACGCTCCTCGGACACCCCTTTAAGGGTATACTCGGTCGCGCGCGCTCGCGACCCCGACGCAAAAAAAAATTCTTTAAAAATCTGTTTTTGCAGTAACCTCCTTTTTTTTGCCAAATAAAAAGTTCAATGAATGCTTAAAACTACTGTAAAGATAAATGCTAATCATCTGCTGAAAAACTATTTATTATAAATATTTTTAAAAATTAAGTAGAAAAATAAAAAGACCTTACATAAAAATTCATAAAAAAAATTTATACATATATACACAAATCCTTTTAGGAATTGATTCTTGAATGTTTAGGACACATCTTGATGTATTTTGGATGAAGTTGGACCCATGGAGGTGAAGATCTGAAATGAGAAAAAAAGGGTAACTTTTTTTGGCCAAAAAAATTTGTCCAAATTTCATAAATTTTTTTGGGTACCCAAATGAAATAGGAAGAGGTTAATTTTTTTAGGGAATAAACATATGTTATCCTAAAATAGAAATATGTAAAAAAATCTTCCATATTTTGTAAATTACATATATATCAGGGGCCATATCTAAAGGTCATTTTTTGAGTACTTAGAAATTTCGTAAAAAAATACATATATTTAATATATAATATGATATTTATGCAGGTAAAAATATACCAAATTATTACAAATTCTATAGGGAACAAGAATATATATAGATAGGGAAACTTACGCATCGGATATGTCCACAAAATGGCCGCCAACCACACTGACTCAGACTCCCTAATCTGTCACCTGAAATGCAGGAAGGGTATGTCAATTTCAAGGTGTTATTTACTAATCTAATTATTCTTGGATATGCATGAAAATTGTATGGTGGATTGCTGGATGATTGTCAATTATTTTACGACTATAAAATTAGAATTCTGACCCAAAAAAATATTTTTTGAAGGGAAATAAAATCGAAAAGAAAATGTAAAACAACATAATATTTTAGCTAAAAAAATTTGATGATATTCAATCAAAAAAGAAGTAAACAATATTTTCCGACAAATAAACATCTAAATGAATCATTACTCTGTGATAGTTCCTTAGTACGTAGTAATTTTGAAAGAAATGAGAACAAACGAACAAGTGGCAATCGCAGGAAAATCGAACACATACCTATATATACGCCATATCTGGCTAAAAATAAAGATAGGCATGGGTAACCAGATCATCTAGAAACACTCTACAACACTATAAAAATATAAGTTTTGCGACACTACTTGCCAATTCCTTACGGTAACATGACTAAGCAAAAAAATGCAAAACAAATAAAAAGGGGCGCTCGCGGAAAAATGGCCAACATTCTAATATACGGAATTTCAGAAGAAAAAAAAATTTCAGCCACGTGCTAGGCAAACCATCAAGGCACATTTTCCGACAAATAAACATCTAAATGAATCATTACTCTGTGATAGTTCCTTAGTACGTAGTAATTTTGAAAGAAATGGGAAAAAACGAAAAAATGGCAATCACAGGAAAATCGAACAAATACCTATATATACGCCATATCTGGCTAAAAAAAAAGATAGGCATGGGTAGCCAGATCATCTAAAAACACTTTCCAACACTAAAAAATATATGTTTTGCGACACTACTTGCCAATTCCTTACGGTAACATGACTAAGCAAAAAAATGCAAAACAAATAAAAAGGGCACTCGCGGAAAAATGGCCAACATTCTAATATACGGCATTTCAGAAAAAAAAATTTCAGCCACGTCCTAGGCAAACCATCAAGGAACATTTTCCGACAAATAAACATGTAAATGAATCATTACTCTGTGATAGTTCCTTAGTACGTAGTAATTTTGAAAGAAATGGGAAAAAACGAAAAAATGGCAATCACAGGAAAATCGAACACATACCTATATATAGGCCATATCTGGCTAAAAAATAAAGATAGGCATGGGTAGCCAGATCATCTAGAAACACTTTCCAACACTATAAAAATATAAGTTTTGCGACACTACTTGCCAATTCCTCACGGTAACATGAATAAGCAAAAAAAATGCAAAACAAATAAAAAGGGGCACTCACGGAAAAATGGCCAACATTCTATTATACGGCATCTCAGATAAAAAAAAAGACATGCACGTCTTAACCCAACCATCAAGGCACACTTTCTAACAAATAAACATGAAAAAAAAATCAATAATATACGGCAATTCCTTACTACGTAGTAAATTTTTACAAATATTGAAAAAAAACAGAAATTGGCAACCGCAATTAAATACCCCATATACCAATAACTACGTCGTATCTGACAAAAACAAAGTCACGCATGAGTAGCCAGATCATCTAGACACACTTTCCAGCACTAAAAAAGCAAAAGTTTTACGACACTATTTGGCAATATCTTACGGAAAAATGACTTGGCAAAAA
The DNA here is from genome assembly GCF_036898095.1 of Palaemon carinicauda. NCBI lineage: Eukaryota > Metazoa > Arthropoda > Malacostraca > Decapoda > Palaemonidae > Palaemon > Palaemon carinicauda. Next base: position 60,540,708 of record NC_090729.1, on the reverse strand, counting down.
AATGAAAAAAAATGAAAAAGGGGCACTCGTGGTAAAATGGTCCTCGTGGTGATGAACGACATTTTAACTAAAAAAAAAATCATGCACATGGTAGCCAAACAATCCACCAAGACTTTCCACAACTGATAACCTATACAAGTTGCACCATTCTACGACAATTTCATAATACGTAATAACTTTGATAATTATGCAACTTACCTTAGAAGGGTAAACTCGGTCGCGCTCGACCCCGACGCGTCTCAGAAATCGGTGAAGGAGTACAGCTACAGCAATGCACATCTGGACACTACTAGAGCGTGTAGGCGAGACACCTACTGCAGGTCGATCACCCACAAATTCAGTCACGGGGGTGAGTCACGTGAGAAAAACCTCTTTTTTTTTGACGCTCGGGGTCGCGGACGACCCACCGTACCGTTCCAGGGTTAATATATTCAAAGATGAACTGTGTAGTTCTCCTATCTTGAAATTTCCTGACTTCGGTAAGGAATTCTTCATTGCAGCAGACGCCTCAGACTTAGGAGTAGGAGGGGTATTGCTTCAGCAATATGATAAACAATTTTTCCTGATAGCTTTTTATTCTCGAAAACTGAAAACTTCCGAAAGTAAGTATACAGTAATAGACAAGGAAGGGCTAGCTATTGTTAACTCACTAGTGCATTTTAAGTTCATAATATACGGTTATCCCGTTAAGGTTCTTACTGACCATAAACCACTAACCGAGTTCTTTAAAGGCTTCAACCACAGCCCTAAACGAACTCGGTGGCATTTGATCATTCAAGACTTTGGCGCGAGAATCGGGTATTTACCTGGGAAAGCAAATATCATTGGGGATGAGTTATCACGCAACCCCGTGTCATCTTGTACGGAGCCTTTAGCTGAATTAATAGATATATCAACATCCATGCCTATTATTAAAACGATATCTGAACAAGAAGATTTAGGCTGGATTGCTGAATTATTACAGACTGAGCCAAGAAAAGATCAGAAAATAGAAACAATTATAAATGCTTTGAAAGGCAATCATAAGGAAAAGGGATCTATAAAGTATAAGCAGCAGAATTATATAATCAAAGATAATATTCTGTGTAGGACCGTGACAAGGAAAACCCGCAATACACCACATGTAACTAACGACCAGGTAGTGGTACCAATCTCACTTATTTCCAGTCCTGAATTGGTTGCTTGCAAATCCATTACATGGACACCCGGGGTTCTTATTAATGTCAGAGAAAGTCAAATCATTGTTTTATTGGCATACAATGCTTACAGATATAAAAAAACACATAGCTAATTGTCGCACATGTCAGGAAAACAAAGGGCATACGAAAACACCTGTCAGCCTAGGGGCTTATCCCGTGCCCAATCAACCCTTTGAAAGAATACATTTAGATTTGTTAACAGGATCTTACGAGTCAGACAGAGGAAATATGCACCTCTTAGTAATTGTAGATGCTTTAACTCGATATACAGAACTAATAGCGAGTGTTACATTTGTAAACATGGAATTCCACACATGATAATCTCAGACTCGGGTGGAGAATTTAATAATCACTTTCTTACCTCATTGTGTAAATTCCTCAGCATAAAGAAAATAAATACCATGATATATCACCCAGAGTCGAATGGGCTAGTGGAAAGAGCAAATAGGAAGGCTTTAAATATATTAAGAGTAACACTAGGGGGATCAGACCCCAACTGGGATATTGCAATACCTGCGGTACTGAGTACTCTGAATCATTCATATCATATATCAATTAAAATGTCACCGCATGAAGCATTGTATGGTAACCCAGTTAGAATGCCTTTCCATGTATTAACGCCTACAACTAATCTATCAAATCCTTTAAAAGAATGTATAAAAGCAAGCAAAAGTCGATATGATATCCTTCGAAAGAATTTAGAAGAATCACAAATCATAATGAAAAGGAATCATGATAAAATACCGAAGCCAACTAAAACATATACCGTGGGTGATAATGTATACATACAGGTAAATATACGTAAAGGACTCAATTATAAACTAACACCTAAGTTTGAAGGCCCATTTAACATTTTGGAAACATTAACGGCCAATAGGTTTAGAGTTCAAAACGTATCCCAACCCACAGATGAGAGAATAGTACCATTGGCTCACATAAAAAAAAAAAAAAAAAAAAAACGAGAGGGAAAGAAGTGAGGGAAAGATTTTTATTTGTATGTTTAAAGTGTTCTTCTTAATACAGGAGTAATTACATATATTTTTCTCGTTACAGGTTTCCAAGATGAATTTTTTGTTGTTGGGAGTGATATTGTTCGCTCAGACATATTTCTTGTGTGGGATGAGCTCTAAAACTAAAAGTATAGATTTTAAATATGGCACTATAGTTGAAAGACAAGAAGACGTTTTTATTACATCAAGCAACGTAGTTGTAGAAGTGCATATGCAAGCAATTTTTCTTCCAGAGAATGATGTCACTAGCTTAAAAAGCGCCATTTCAAGGTTTGCTGTCTCATTAGATGAGTTGCATGGAAGACATTTTCATTTGACTACAGAGAGTTCGCTTGGATCCACACTAAAAGTTGCAGAGATGCTATCTGATGACTTGCAAAATAAGACTTACCAGACAGAATCTTTGGCTCGGGACCTTTTGATGTGGACTGTAGGACACGAACATAAAGAAAGACGTAACCTGTTTGTTTTTGCTGCATTAAACATCTTTGGGTCTATTGCAAGTTTAGGTTTAGGAATTTCCAATCTTCTTAAGATTAGTAATCAAAATAAGAAAATTAAGTTCTTGACTCATGAAGATGAATTGATTATGTCAGAACTAAGGAATCAGTTAGCTTCAATCAATAAAATTATGGATTTAGTAAATGAACATTCAAGTAATATCAGTCAGATTATGGAAGTACAGGATTTGTTGGCAACGTTAACGTATTATGATTCAAAAATAGTTCACATACATAACAGAATTGCACATTTCATTGAGAAATCAAAAGATTATGTAGAAGCTATCACGATAGCAACTAAAGGTGTACTGTCACCCCATTTGTTGGCTATAAAATACTTAAAGTTAGTTCTGGAGAACGGGCGGGAGAAACTAGGCTATATTCCTTTGTTAGACGCACGTAGGTTAGAATTTTATTACAGCCTAATTACAATAAGCGTTGAAAATAACAAGATTATGATTACAATTCCCTTTGGATCTTGCGATGCCTGGCAATCTTACAGGATATCACCATTTCCGACTTTCATGACGAATCACTCAAATCCAGTAATATCCAGTTTGACAGGACACGTATTGATTTCCCCAGACAAGGAAACATATACGGCCATTAAAGACTTAAATCAATTAACTCACTGTTCAGACGCAATGGATAGAAAAATATGTACAGCTGACTCATTTGAATTCCATAAAAACTTAATGGATTCATGCGAGTTAGGTATAGTGCTAGACGGTGCTCTCTCCCATACAAGTGAAAATTTTCTGGATAAGCTTTATCCCTTTGACAATAATGAGTTCAATTGCAGACTGACCAAAAGCTCGTGGATAGGATACGACAAGGACGGCTTCAATGTATCTTGCCCGGACGGATCCACGTCCTATTCCAAAATCTTTGTTGCAGCAGATGGTTGTATCGGAACTTCCCCTAATTCCATGGTGACCGGGATCAAGACCATCATCAGAGAACGAGCCTACATCGCGAACTTCACGTGGTCGACTACAACGCCATCACTACCTCTCCCATACAACAAACAGATAGCCAAGCGGTTGATGAAATTTACCGAGATGGACCACCTGTCACCGACTTATAAAGAATTTCTTCACCCCATACTACTAGCAGGAACAGTTGTGACGGTGATGATATTTATCGCCGATAACATCCTTGTTTGGCGTAGATTAAGGAACAGTTTGCAGCTAAAACAGAACGTTTTGCCATGTCCAGACAAAACTCCTTATTTAATTCAATTTAAAGCCGTTTGAAAGTGGCCACTTCATTCGCTAAAAGGAGTAAAATTGTCTGGGAATAGCGTGTGTACGAAAAGCAGTTAGTATGCTAGTAATATGTAATTGAAGAGACTATAGAACATTTGCATTTTAAAAATATATTTAAAAAACATTTAAAAAATAAATAATTTTTTTCTCTCGGCATCTAATAAAATATATAAGCCGGATATGTATAAAATATATAAGATATATATATAATATATATATATATATATATATATATATATATATATATATATATATATATATATATATATATATATATATATATATATATATATATATATATATGTGTGTGTGTGTGTGTGTGTGTGTGTACGAAACCGTGGTACGTGTACGTACCAGGAATTCGTGTTTGTGCACTAAAATTGAATCTTTATCAAGGTAACGAATATATTTATTGATTACCGTATTGTGTTAATCTATGTTTCTGACAAAGGTAACAATTATTCTTTAACAAGTTACCGAATCATATGTATATCAGTGATTTTTTTGGTACCATATAATCATTTTCTAGCAATGTACCATTATGATCTGTATTTATCATGCTTTTTTTTCTTTGCTTTGGTAATATCTTTTCATATGCATTATTGTTATTATTTTTTTATAATATGCCTATTTGAACATTCGTCCTCATTTGCTTATGGCTAAAGTTAAACAAAGAATGATACATATATCCAGTCACTCTCCTAGTAAACATATTTTGGCGTATTGTTAAATTTAGAAAAAAAAATTGAGATAGCTGGCTGAGCTGATGTAATAGTAAGTTATTACATGTTTAAAACACATGACGTAATATGTCATTGTGGAAGAAGAAGCTAGCATGAGATTTGATGTAGTCAGACAAAATCATAACAGGATGCATTTTGCATCTCTCAGCAATGTACATTTTTATGAAGCATAAACACAAATGCATACCGTGTGAAAGATTGTGTCGCCACTGGATGCAGGTGTCTTCCTAGACTAATGTAAAGTTTACATATTGTGTTTAAATGCTTAGATAACTAAATATACGATATCTGTGATATCGATATTTTAGGCAGTTCTCATCTATACTTCACCTGAATTGGTCATCTGACCAAACAAGCTATACTCCTGTGATGGAGATGTTTACACTGTTGTTTTTAGAGAATAAACCATTTTAAAGTTAACATGCTTGACTTTATTTCAAGACTCAACATCTCAAACAACACATACTCAATGTCTGTTAATAACAGTAGAACACTAATATATATATATATATATATATATATATATATATATATATATATATATATATATACGAGAGAGAGAGAGAGAGAGAGAGAGAGAGAGAGAGAGAGAGAGAGAGAGAGAGAGAGAGAGAGAGAGAGAGTGAGAGAGACTGTTTACTGAATATGGGATAGTAGTTGAGAAAAGGATAAAAGGAAACTTGTTCATTAAACAAAAAAGTTTTCCAATTACTTTGAAATAATGATAGTAATGTAATTGAGCTACAAAAACCAGACATATTTCAGAAATGTAAACCTAACTGCTGGTGGTTAATATAACCATCATTTTCATTCATCCAATTGTATTATTATTATTATTATTATTATTATTATTATTATTATTATTATTATTATTGTTATTATTATCATCATTATTATTACTTGGTAAGCTATAACCTTAGTTGGCAAAGCAGGATGCTATAAGACCAAGGGCTCCAACAGGAAAATTTCCCAGTGAGGAAAGGATATTAAATATTTTAGGCGTAACAACATTCGATATAAATATATCCTATATAAACTATAAAATCTTTATCAAAACAAGAGGAAGAGAAATAAAACAGAATAGTGTGCCCGTGTGTACCATCAAGTCAGAGAACTTTAACCCAAGACAGTGGAAGACCATGTTACGGAGGCCATGGTATGACCCAAGACTCGAAAACAATAGTTTAATTTTGGTTTTCCTTCCCCTAGAAGAGCTGCTTAAAATAGCTAAAGAATCTATTCTACCCTTAAGAAGAATTATTTTGTAATCTCAGTGATGTCAACTGTATGAGGATAGAGGTGAATATGTAAAGAATAGGCCAGACTATTATGTGTGTTTGTGTAAGCAAAGGGAAAATGGTGCCTTGGCCAACATGCTACCTACGAAGGGATCTAATGTGTTCAACCTTTGATATTACTTACAAAGCCTCGTTGTAGAGAAATGGCACTTCTTGCACCAAAGGTCGCATTTCAAACACACAC
>NC_090729.1:60512006-60529506 GCF_036898095.1 Palaemon carinicauda | reverse complement strand
GGATAACACTTTCGATCCTAGTTATTTGTTAATACATATTTTTTTTCTTTAGAACAATTACTAATAGGGATTTGATCAGTATTTTTTCAGCAGTTAGAAGGAAAGATGAGATGGTTTTTGCAATATGATGCTGGGAAATTCAAGATGTTTTTAAATATACAGAAGAAGGAAGATGTGTTTTTTTATTTGATGAGGGAGATTTTAGATGTTTTGCAATATGATGATAGGAAAATTTAAGAGGTTTTTGCAATATACATAAGAAGGACACATGAGATATTCTTGGCAATAAGATGAGAGGAATATTTCAGATGTTTTTGCCATATACACAAGAAAGAAAAAAAGAGATATGTTTTGCAACATGATGAGAGGGAAACTGGAGATGATTTTGCAATATGCATAAGAGCAAAATATGAGATGTGTTTTGCAATATGCGAGGGAAATTTTATATGTTTTGCAATATGATGCGAGGGAGATTTGTGTTGTATTTGCAATATACATAAGATGGAAGTGTTAGAGGTTTTATACAATATGATGATAAGGAAATTAAAGATATTTTTTCAATATACATATGATGAGAGGCAAATTTTAGATGTTTTGCAATATGATATGGAATTATGAGATTTTTCTTACAATATACATAAAAATGAAATATGAGATTTTCTGGCAATATGAAGAGAGGGAAATTTGAGATATTTTTGCATAACATATAGAAAGGAAACATATGTGCTTTGTTATACGATGAGAGGGAAATTTGAGATTTTTGGCAAAATGGTGAGAGGGAAATTTTAGATGTGTTTTGTAATATGATGAGAGGGAAATTTGAGATGTTTTTGCAATATGCATAAGAAGAATAAATGAGATTTTTTTTTGCAATATGATGAGACTTAAATTAAATAGGGTTTTGCAATATGCATAAGAAAGAAATATAATGTTTTTTTTCGGAATATGGTAAGGCGAAAATAGGAGAGGTTTTTGCAATATACATAAGAAGGAGATATGATGATTTTTTCTATATGATGAGACGGAAATTTGAGATGTTTTGGCAATATCCATGAGAAGGAAAAGACCTGAGTTAGATTTCGAAGGTTATCTCTATTCTGAGTTTTTAATTCAATACTTTTCCATGGATCATCTCTAACTTCACGCTTCATAGTCCTCAACCATGTAGGCCTGGGTCTTCCAACTTATCTAATGCAATGTGGATTCCAGTTAAACTTTAACGAAATAATATTTCTTGGGGAGTTCAAAGACCATGTCCAAACCATCAACATCTACTCTTCACCCTGATCTCATCCAAATATGACACTCGAGAAATCTCTCTTATAGTTTCATTTCTAATCCTGCTCTTATGAAGGCTTTGTTCACAAATCTAATAAATCCCTTAGATATTTTTTCATTGTCATACTACGATTCATGTCCATAGAGTAACACAGATGTCATGTAACTGATATATAGCTTACTTTTTATATGTAATTTCTGGTGATTTAATTTCCAAATTTTACATGCCCTATCAATTATTTGATCAAAATTCCCAAATACTTAAATAATTCTACCTCATTAAACCTTTTTCTTTATAATAATATAACATCTTCCATTACATATTCCGTTCTATTCATCTCTGTCCATTACTTTGCTGCCAGTAACTTCACCGAGATTTAGGGGGTAGGGGTGTTGGGTGTTAGGCATATCTTGTCATTTTGTCAAAACATCAGGTACATTTACGATCCCATGCTCCTTCCTGGACTATATTGTTCTTCATTATCCGCAATATTTTCGTAGAGTCCAAGGTAGCGGTCGTTAACGAGACCAATTTATCACTGCATAGGGTATGTGGACTTCCCTAAAGATCCTATTAGTATTTGTATAGGATAGATTGACCTTGTAATAGGTTTATGTATCTTAACAAATAAATGGTAATTACCGTTATCTATACTTAAATAAAACTCGATCGGCTGAACATTACTTCAGAAAATGAGAAAGTTATGGAAATACATCATTTCTTTTGATATCAATATAGAATGAAATGTTACAAACTATATTTATGAAACATTTACCTCATAGATTTTAACAACATCATTTGTTTTCCTAAAAAAAAAATGGGTTAGCGTGTTGAAATAGCACTTTTAATCAAGACAAAGATTGTTACAGAAAATAAGGCATAGGACCATATTCTATTTGGCAGGAAAACCAACTAAAAAACACTGAAGTAGAATCTTTAAGGAATTTTTCATTACAAATATTAATTACTTGAAAACGTTCATTCTTTTATCAGAAATTAGAAAAATTCAACCATTATTATTTAAAAAAAAAAAAAAAAAAAAAAAAAAAAAAACGTTGAAAACGTTAGTTGTCAGTCATTTCGTTCGTTTCCTTCCGACAGATTTTGGTGATTTTCTTTCAATATTCCGCGAATGAACGTGTACATTTTATTATTTGTTTATTTACGGGATATTTTAAATTTGTCTACTTAGGTGTTGTTGAAACAGGTTTAACAGAACTCAAAAAGATCCCCATTACATAAAGTTATGTTTTCCAATGTATTTTAATAATTCCTGAGAGTCTCCATGATATTTTTATATGAAACACAATGAAATTCACTAATAACAAGGAAAACAAACTAACTTCCTCATTATTTTCTTTACTTACCTATGCCTAAACAACTGGAAATAATTGAAGCATCATATTCAATACCAACATTCCTTGTATGTACAAAAAAAAAAAAAAAAAAAAAATTTAGACAACTCCCATATTATCTGAAGTTTTTGAACGTCTTAATAGGCTTGCTGAAGGTAATCATCATTTTGCTAGTTTACAATTTTGTTTTCGTAGAGGCCTTGGAGCATGTGTGCCCTTCTTACAATATCCAATGCTGTACAGAAACCCCTTGATTGTGGTCAGGAATTTCGTATGAATGGCCTTGATTGTAGCGCAGCCTTTGACCGTGTTAATCATGAGGCCCTTGTTTTCAAACTCAAACAATTGAGAGTAGGTGGGTTGTTTCTTACCATCATTATTGAATTTACAATTAATATATCGCAAAGAGTTGTTGTTGATGGCCACCATAGTGAGTATAGGGATGGGATTTCTGGTTTTCCTCAGGGTAGCGTTCTTAGCCCATTACTTCTCATACTATATACACATGACATGTAGTTTGGCCTAGAAAACAAGCTCGTTGCATGTGCAGATGATGCTACACTCTTTGTATGAAATCCATCTCCTGAATATATATCTGGGATTGCTGAATCCCTTAATAGATTTCTAGCTAAAATTAGTGCATGGTGCAAATTATGGGGCATGAAGTTGAATCCTAACAAAACTCAAAGTATGAATGTAAGTGAAGGTCAAGAACAGTGACATCTCAACATCGGGATCTCAGCATTAATAATATTTCTTTAAGCTGTAAGACATCTAAAATATCAGGTGGGATTCTTGATAGAAAATTTACTTTTCAGAAACATTTTAGGTCTGTGTCTTCTTCAATTGCACCAAAAAGTTGCTTATTGAGAAACTCTTTTAAGATTTTCAGTATTTTAATTCTTTTATTCTAGCTCGTTTCGACTTTTGTTCTCCTGTCTGCTCTTCAGCTTCTGATTTTCATTTCATTTTAATTTTTTGGGGGGACAGGAACTCACGGTCTATTAAATTTCTTATTCCTGATCTATATATTAATCCCTTGCACCGTCGTTTTATTTATTTGTTATGCATGTTTCGTAAGATATTTCATAATTCTGATCACCCTTTACATTTAGATCTTCCTGCACAGTTCCAGCCTGTTTGTAATACTAGGCATGCAGTTCATTCTAATATTCAGGCCTTCTCCCTCATGAGGCTCAATACCAAACATTATTCTAGAAATTTTATTCTTTCTGTGACCAAGATGGGGAATGATCTTCCTTTTCGGGTAGTTAAAAAATAGTAACAATGATAATCATAATCATAATCATAATGATATTTTCATTCCTTTCACCGAAATGTAAAATATTATGAATATGCTACGCAAGTACACTACATAAGTATTATACATAACTTTAAGTGCCAGAAAAAATTTAAACTTTTGTTACAAATGGACAAATAGAAGCCGCTATCATTAGGGCCTAACAACACTCACTATGTCACCTAATTTACGCAAAGCATTTAGTGCCACGACAGAAGCCAAATATTTACTTTCGCGGCAAAAACGTTATGACTTCTAATTTATGTCAATATTCTAAGCTAATTGCCATGCTTATGAAAAAGCCGAAAACTCAGAGGTGATCTTTATGACAGGAACTATTATCATTATAATTATCATTATTATTTTTAGTACTACTTCTATTATTATTATTTTAAATGTTATTATTATTATTATTATTATTATTATTATTATTATTATTATTATTATTATTATTATTATCATGTTCATCATTATCCTTATGCTTATATATTTATATATATTTTCATCTTTATCTTAATCTTTATCATTATTATTATTATTATTATTATTATTATTATTATTATTATTATTACTACAGTTACTAGGGATGCAACAACCCTAGTTTGAACGCAGGGTGCAATTAGCCTAAAAGCCCCAACAAGGAAAATAGTCCAGTGAGGAAAGGAAACACGGACACATATAGAATAGTGTGCCCGAGTTTACCCTCAAGCAAGAGAACTCTAACACAAGACGGTGGAAAGATCATGGTACTGAGGCTAGGATACTATCAAAGACTAGAGAACAATTGTTTGATTTTGGATTGTCCATCTCCTATAATAGCTTCTTACTATAACTAAAGAGTGTCTGTTATCCGTACAAAGTGGAAGGTAGCCACTGAACAATTAAAGTACAGTAGTTAACATCTTGAGTTTAAGGGCTATATCTTTTATTTCGTACTCCACCTTTTTTTTCATATTTTCCTATAAATGATATATGTGAAAGGAAAAATTATGAAATGTTGGCCTCCCGAACATTCAGGAAGACTGACCATATATAAAACGAATCCTATATTCATAAGAGATTTCTCTTATTTTTTTTCTGATTGTGATTTCAGGATATTATGGTTTTCAATCCCAAAGATTAAATTGCAAATGAATTGATGATGCCATAATAATTCATATGAAATTTACTGCTCTCAAATTCTAGGTATCAATTTTAAAACTTATAATATGTAAAAGGGAATAAATAAGCGATAAATCAAATCAAATTTTATAGGTTGGTTAATAGTAGCTATGGAATTTACTTGAATTTATAACTTATCATTAATGAACCATCGAATTTTTATAATGGATTCTGATGCAAAAGTAGTAAATTTTATGTGATGCAAAGATCGGAAATTAGTTCTATTATTATTATTATTATTATTATTATTATTATTACTACTACTACTACTACTACTACTACTACTACTACTGCTACTATTATTATTATTATTATTATTATTATTATTATTATTATTAGATAAGCTACAACAATAGTTGGAAAAGCTGGATGATATAAGCCCAAGGACTACACAAAGGAAAATTGTTAAGTGAGGAAAGGAAGTAAGGAATCAAATAAAATAGGATACCAGAGTATCTCCAAAAGAAATATTGATACATTTATTGCTAATAGTTTTATAGAATGAGAAAGAGAAGTAAATTAGTAATTTCTATTCAATGTTAGTTAATTAGGAAGGAATGGTAAAAAATTCATTCTTCAAAAGTGTAGTAAACCAAAACAGTAACAAAAAAATTCACTTCGCTAGAAAAAAATTCAATTGGTGCAATTATCACTAGTGAATAGAATATACAGTAATTCATTTAGACGATTAATAAAATTAGTAACTATATTTGAGCTCTTAATATAAACTGAAATATCAAAATGTTCATCATGGTGTCATTGAATTGAAAGATTAAATCTTCATTTAAAAAATGAGAAACTATACATTTGTAGCAAGGCATTAAAGGGTGTTGATACTAGGTGTCAGTTATTGCGCTCTTTTGTTTTTGTTAACGCATACGGATTCTCCTTAAATATATTCTATGGGAATATCTGTAAAAAAAAAAAAAAAAAAAAAAAAAAAATTCCTATATTTTATAATTGGTAATTTTATTTATGTGTATATTATTCATGTAAAAAATACCCGATGCTGAAAAACTGACCTTTTTCAGATTTTTTTACTGTAACTCCAAAAGTTCAAATAACCTCACACCAAAATTTGATGGAATGTAGGTCAAGCATTCCTCACTAAGAATGAAGAATATGGTTAGGCAGAATGCGAAGTGAAAAATTATGTTGGGCACCAGAAAACAACGATTTCACGGTTGGCTTCCTTTAAATCATTCGCCTCCCTGGATCGCATATCTTGCTTCGCGTTTGGCCACCTTTGAAACGCCAATATTATTTGTTTCAAAGCAGCTTAGTAAACAGTGAATCATCAAAGAGGACACGAAGGAGCCTGGGAAGCAAGATTCCGATGCTGTATGCATCTCGTGAGACATAAAAAGGTGTATTAATGATTTTTCATGAGGTTTCAAAATAATGATGCTCATATCATTATGTCCTTGCTGATTGAAAGATCGAGAATAATAATAATAATAATAATAATAATAATAATAATAATAATAATAATAATAATAATAATAATAATATGAATGATAGTTATGGTAATCATTAAAATAAATACTATTGGCATTAACAATAGTAAATTTAACGAAAACCCATGAGAGTAAAGTCGTCGATGAGTATTTGATTTAAACGTTCCGTTCATATAAAGTCCATATTGATAGGTAAATAGCCTCGCTGCAAAAAAAAAAAAAAAAAAAAAAAAAAAAAACATGTTTAAACTCATATCCTAATCAATATTGTGGTAATTATCTTATATAATTTCTCAAATATGTAATTTCCTTAGAAAGTCAGTTGAATTCTGAGCTGATATCCAAATATTAAAAAGGTTCAAAAGTTGGTTGTAAATTAATAATAAAACAACAGCACATGTACATTATATATATATATATATATATATATATATATATATATATATATATATATATATATATATATATATATATATATATATATATATAAATATATACATATATATATATATATATATATATATATATATATATATATATATATATATATATATATAGATAGATAGATATAGATATAGATATAGATATAGATATATATATATATAATATATATATATATATATATATATATATATATATATATATATATATATATATATATTTATATCTATACCTATATCTATATATACATGTATATATACATACATATATATATGTATATATATATATATATATATATATATATATATATATATATATATATATGTATATATATAGATATATATAAAAAAAATATATATATATATATATATATATATATATCTATCTATATATATATGCATATATATATATATATATATATATATATATATATATATATATTTATATATATATATATATATATATATATATATATATATATTTATATATATATATATATATATATATATATATATATATATATATATATATATATATATATATATATATATATATACATATATATATATATATATATATATATACTGTATATACAGTATATATATATATATATATATATATATATATATATATATATATATATATCACAAAAACCCTTAACTATTGAGTTAATGCTTCCATGGGATAAGACACCCGCAGAGAAATTCCTAATTTAACAGACACTTATGCTTTGCCAAGGAGTCGAACCATAGTGCCATTGTAAATAAGGGTAAACAGAAAGGCTTAACCCAGTTGACTAGGAAAAGAGATGCGAGTTTATTTCGACTCTGCTGCTGTATTTAATCCTCCTGAATTCCGCATTCATACTTCAGAATCAAAATCAACCTATCTCACCATTATAATTGACTGTTAAGTATGTACGATTTTACCGTTATATAATAATTTTATTGCTAACACTAGTCCGTTGATATCGATTTTTTTTCTGCTAAGGGATTACGGACCTAAAGCTGTATTACTTTACTGGTGATTATTCCTGCCTCACTTGGGATTCGAACCTTAAAGAAAATAAAAATAACGGTATACGCTAAGAGTTAGCATATGGCAAATAAGACATTAAGCTTACTGAATTTGTCATATCATAGGTGTACAGTAAAGGGCACACGATTTTAACTTGAGGGTAATATGTTAGTAACCTGACACTTTCGCTGGTGGAGGTTTCCAGTTCAGTAAATTCAGGAGTTTGGGAGAGGAAGAGAACCTCCTCCGCATTGTGTGACAGTATATTTCGGATAATCACTTGATTATTAAGAATCCGTTTCAGGTATCTTCTCTCTCCAGATGTATTATTTTATCTAAATATATTTCATAAAAAAAGGAAAAAAAGATACCTTAAATATCATTTATGTCCATAGACACAGGACATAATCAGTGTCATTAATTGTTGCGTCTGAGTAGTTCTGTGGGTGGATAATGCAGTGGAGGAGTAGTGATGTGGGTGAATAGTGTTGTAGGTGAATAGTGTTGTTTGTTTATAGTGCACTGAAAGGTAGTAGTTATGCCGGTGAGATAAAATTACAAAATTCCAAAGCCAAGGAAAGATACTGTGGTAGCTGCTACCTTAAATGATGCAAATGGAGGATCTGTGAAGTAAAGAGGAAGAGATGATGGTTGTAGGCATGAACAACGAACACAAGCTTTGAATAATAGCGCCATAATTCAACGTTAGTGATATGCAAATTGGTATCCCACCAAGAACAAGGACAGTAAATGGCCATAGCATTAGCAGCACTCACGAATAAAGATCAGATGCACACGGTTAGAAACTCAAATTCACAAACGCCTTTTCATGCTGTGATCCGTTTAAAGGTATACAAGATTGCTTAAAACGTTTCTTGATAGGTCGTGAAATGAGTGCCATTTTCGCTAGTTCTTATTGTCAGGTTATATCATTAACAGAAAAAAAAATTGAGAAATTCTTCTCCTCGCATGAGAGAGAGAGAGAGAGAGAGAGAGAGAGAGAGAGAGAGAGAGAGAGAGAGAGAGAGAGAGAGAGAGAGAGGGCGATTAATATAATTTTATTAGAAGCAAAAGCTTTTCATCTAGCTTTAGAGTTTTAAATATATTGAATACATGGCTCTTTTATTCTGTATCCTCATAGTTCTTGATGAATATCAACATGAAACTATATTGACTCTTGTTTCCTTCCGAGAAGACACAACAGTTATGGATTTCTTGTGCAAATTGTCAGTTGAACAAAAATAATTATCGAGTAAGAGATGTTACGGACCGAGAGAGGCTGTGACTAAGAAGGCAGGATGAAAGCAACTGAGTGACTTTATTACAGAACATTAGTTTATAAATACATCAAGTCCGGGTTCAAAGGACATGCAACTTAACAGGCAATTTCATGTTTTACTGACAACCATTTCTGTTAACAGTTAACAGTAAAAAAATACAGACATGTTTATTCATGTCCCTGTCAGGGCGAGAGGAAGGTGAAGATACAAAGGAATATATACAAAAAAAAAGAAAAGTCGTTATTTTGTACGATCCTGTGACACACGGTTGATACATGGTTCCCCTCCCCCCTTAAAATGACATAATATACATATTAGATAGAGCGCCCTGATCTAGAGAGGCGAACTGTAGGCGGATCATCTGGCAACGGGATTCATTTTCCCAGATATGTGTTGAAGGGTGCAATTGTTTTCAGCCTCGGTGGAGAGATGTCGGCGTTGACGGGCGGACCAGGAGTCAGACTGTCGAGTGAATGCGTGCTCTAGAGGCATGTGGTCTTTGCGAATGACGAAGGGCGTACCTTCTAAGAAATGGCGAGAGTGCCAGACAGCCAGGTGCACTGCCAGAAATTTGCAATCAAAGGTAAAATAACCCGATTTTGCGATGGACAGTTTTCTGCTGAAGAAGGCCAATGGGCGGGGCGAGCCATTGACCACCTGTTCGAGTACTGCACCAATAGCAATGGCGCTGGCATCGGTGGAGAGAAGGAGAGGGGCATCTGTGATGGAAAAGTGAGAGCAGCAGCGGTTGATAGGGCATTCTTTGCATTGCAGAAGGGCACTTCTTGAAGGGAACCCCATTTCAGGTCTTTTGGCTTGCCCCTGAGGGAGGCGTAGAGGGGAGCAAGAGTGGCAGCAATGGTTGGCAAGAAACGGTGATAATAGTTTATTATTCCCAAGAATTCTTGCAGAGCTTCTGAACGGCTGCTACCTTCTGAGGGAGGAGATGGACTTCTTCAGGAGTGATGCGGTGCCCTAAGAACGACACTTCGTTGGCGCCAAAGGTACACTTGTCGTACCGGACTACGAGGCCGTTTTGTTGCTATCGGTCGAGCACGATGCTCAGGTGACGGGGGTGTTATTCTTTTGAGGAAGAGAGCGCAAGTATGTCGTCCACATAACATACACTGAATGGGAGGTCCTCTAAGATGCCATCCATATGACATTGAAAAGTGGCCCCAGCATTAAGAAGGGCAAAACGGGAGTAATTGAAGGTGTATGTACCAAACGGAGTGGTGATGGCAATCTTGGGAATGTCTTCTGGGTTCATAGGAACCAGATAATACAACTTCAGGAGGTCGAGCGTGGAGAAAACCTTCGCTTTTTGCAGGTAGGAGGCTACGTCGGCGATGTTTGGTAGTAATCCGGATCTGTTTGCATGTTCAGGTGCCTGTAATCCCCACACGGACGGATGGAGACGTCTTTCTTCAGAATGATGTGTAAGAGTGACGACCATGGGCTAGAGACTTTTTGGCAAAGGCCCATTTCCTCCATTTCAGGAAACCTCTGTTTGGCGGCTGCCAATTGGTCCGGTCCTAGACGTCTGAATTTTGCAAAGACCATTGTCTTGAAATGGTGATAAATACCGTGCCGTGGGCGTTTGGTGAAGTTCTATATGGAAAATTTCCGGGTACAACATTAGGAGGGGGGTGTAGGCATCCATGGATGTGCTGATGTGGAGAGCAAGGTTGGAGGGGGCGGGTTGAAGAGGTGTCGACAAGTACGAGTCTGCGTTGACCAATCGTCGGTGGGTTACATCGACCAAAAGGTGGAAATGAAAGAGGAAATTCACACTGAGGATTGGCAATGTGACGTCAGCAACAAATCCCTTAGCAAAAGAGAACGACAAGCACCCGTGTCTACCAAACCAAAAATTGCACGCCCGTTCCTGCATCATGTAAAAGGAAAAGATTAGAAACACGGGAGACCACCGCCACGAGCGATGGCCTACTTACACGTTTTTTGGCCACTGACAATCCTTAGCACATCTCTTTGCGAGTGCCCCGAATCTGTAGTGGTAGCAGTAAATGGTGTACCCAAAGGGCACGAAGTAGGTTTACCTCACGAGGAGAGCCGTCTGCAGCATGTTACAGGCAAGCGATACAGGTCCTTTCCCTGAGGGCGAGCGAAGCCCTTTGGTCCCTCAATGGTAGTAGAGAGAGTTGAAAAAGCTTTGCTATACAGGCGGCTGGCGACGACGAGTACTACTGCAAAAGGTATCTTTTGAGGGCGTCATACACTATTTGGGTGTCTCCTTGTTCATAAAGCCAGTCTGATATTTTTTGTGAAGGTGTCCTTGGGTATCGCCGCGAGAACATAATTTGCTTTGGTGGTGGAGCGAGTCTTTCCCTTGATACAGAACTGAACTTCTGTGGGGTGAAATCAAGCAAACGCCTCTTCGCTGGCGAACGACGAAAGTTTCAATGGGACGGTGCCAACTTCCATGGAGTCCGCCATAACACCAATGACGTGGGTGTGGGGTGGGTGGAAGGCGGGAGGAGCGAGTCGACCTCCTGGGTCACCAATGTTAATGGCTGAGAGAGGCTTTGACTAAGAATGCAGGATGAAAGCAACAGATTAACTTTATTAAAGAACATCAGTTTATATATACATCAAGTCGGGGCAAGAAGGACATAAAACATAACAGGCAATTCCTTTTTCAACCGACAACCGTTTCTGTTAATGGTTAACGGTAAGAAAAACTGACATGTTTATTCAAGTCCCTGTCAGTGCTAGGGTAGAGAAAAGATACAAAGGATAATATATATATATATATATATATATATATATATATATATATATATATATATATATATATATATATATATATATATATATATATATATATATATATATATAAAATGTCGTATCTATGTACGATCGTGCGACACATGGTTGGTACAGAGAACTTCAAATGACTCATCATTTTATCACAATATTTTGTTGTTACAACTCGTTCATGTTATTCTCTTCATTAGGATAGGCTTTTTTTTTACAGAAATATTTGGAATATATGTTTTTCCTATTAAAAAAAAGACATTTCATTAGTATGGTACATACATATAATATTACTTTTTTTTTTAAATAATGATCTTTAATTTATTGCAGCTAAATTATTTTTATTGGTAAAAATGAAATAGAGTATTTTAGGTTTTGTAAGCATGTTAGTACTAACAATTATTCACCTTTGTCAAAAATAATCATCTATAAATCCCTTACATCAAATAATACATTCACTAAACTACAATCGTTATTTATTTTCTTCCTTAAGTAAAGAAACGAGGCAATTCTATAAAGTGTAATTGCGCAAAGCATATGATTGTAAAGTTAGAAGATTTTGCTGTCTAATTGAGAGAGAGAGAGAGAGAGAGAGAGAGAGAGAGAGAGAGAGAGAGAGAGAGAGAGAGAGAGAGAGAGAGAGAGAGAGAGAGAGCCTATCTGTTTTGATAATGTTTGTAATAAATTAAGGAACAAATGACTATTTTTGAGTGATTATTTTCGTTTTGAAGTGAAATTGACATACTGTGTTACAATCTCCTTGAAAGATTAAGATTCTTCTGGTTTCCTTTCTCAACAAAACAAAAGTAAATATAACTAATACTGAGAGATATTTTAAACAGTTTGTTTGAACGATGACTTCATATGAAATTTCAGTACACATTTTTAAAAAAAGTTCCATGTTAATTTTGGCAACTGTTTTAATGTTCTGGAGTTTTTCCATGTTGTTCAAAATCGACTTATATAATCCTCATCATTAATCAGATGAATATAATATGAAAATAAATTAATATAAAAGCATTAAATATATAAATGAACAAAATAACTATAATTATTTTAAAGACTACTATTTTGTACGACGTCAATATGAAATAAAATCTTACTAGTCTCTGCTAACTGATAACTAAAATCAAAGTGGAATTATTTCCTAATGAAATGAAAAATTTAACGGCTTTCAAAGCCTTTAAACAATACATCGATACCTCCAGAGGAACAGAAATTTGTTTAGCGCAATTCAATCTAGAGTTAGAATATTTG
Source organism: Palaemon carinicauda (assembly GCF_036898095.1). Lineage (NCBI taxonomy): Eukaryota > Metazoa > Arthropoda > Malacostraca > Decapoda > Palaemonidae > Palaemon > Palaemon carinicauda. Next base: position 60,516,181 of record NC_090729.1, on the reverse strand, counting down.
CTATGCAGGGAACCTCACTTATATTACTTCAGCATGCTCATAGTAGCAGGTGTACAGAGGTAATTCGTAAAAATTACTTATCATAACGAAAATCAGTTAAGTCTCTGATGTTTTGTACAATAGGGTCCCAATCAAAAGATCACTAAAGATGTAGATTTTAGCAACTATATAAAAAATTATCAGGGCTTGTGAGTCATTTCTTCGTTTTGTAAGATATATTTCGTTGGTATAATAACGTTTAACACCCTTTTATGCTATTTACCGGTAAGTTTATAAAGTAATCAGAGTACCGTTAATCAGAGAGAGAGAGAGAGAGAGAGAGAGAGAGAGAGAGAGAGAGAGAGAGAGAGAGAGAGAATCCTTTTTTTACCTATATCTAAATCTATTCGCCAGATAAAGAGTGATCCCTATGGAAATGATGTACGTCCAATATAAATATCCGTCTATCAAGGACCATAAATTTTTCCATTTGATTTTTTATTATTGCACAACACAACGATTTTCTCATTCCGAACAAAAGCTTTCAATGCACGAACACAAACCTGCGATCACTTTTTTTTTTTTACCTGCCCATAGCAGAGGCACGAAAAAAAAACAGTCATTGTTATGCAAAAATTCATGACAAAATTCCATGTAGGGTAAGAAACTGATTAAGCTTCTGATCTGGTTTTGTATCTATGAGATCATATAACATTATCTTTTTTTTATATTTACTCCATAAAGAGTTGTAGCACAGAATCCCTCTTCAATCCCCTACTTTATATCTCATTAACTTTTTCATAAAAAATTTTATAAAACATTTGTCTGTTGTTTATTTAATATTACCATGACTGTTTTATTTCTTTTGTTTCGTCTCATATCTGTTTGAGGGTTTATTCTTCACTTCTTTGACTCTCCCTCATTAACCTGTTTTACCTCTGAGGGCACTTGGCCGAATGAAACTTAGTTTTTACAAATAAGGTTGCAACTTGGTTTGAAAAAATAATATACATATTAACCATTATGCAGGCATTTCCCTTTCATATGTGTTTATTTCTGTTGGATATATTTCATGTTTCCATTAAGGAAACTGATCCAATGCATCGTTTACTTATATACATTTTGTTGGGATTCTATTATTTCAATTCCTTTTATGCTAATATTGAAATGATCATTGTACTTATTTTGAGAGAGAGAGAGAGAGAGAGAGAGAGAGAGAGAGAGAGAGAGAGAGAGAGAGAGAGAGAGAAAGAGAGAGAGAGATTACTTTCTACCTCAATCTGTGTTCATATATTATAGCCTGTAATATCATCAAAATACAAGATTTCAGTCACTATGAAACAGTTCTTCCAATGACATTTGGTACGTTAAATGTATGTATTAAGTCGTTAGAACTTCTACGCAAAATTAAAACAGATCTTTTAGAGTAAAGATAAAAAAAATAAGACTTCCGATTAAAATTTGATAAAAAGTTTCATTAGTAAATGATCATCCATTACACATAGGAAATAAAGTCCTTATCAAGGGACGATTTCGCGAATAACTTTCACAGGATCACATTCCGTTGTCAGTGTTGTTTAAGCAAATATGTAATATGCCCATGAACTTAATATTCAAACTACCCTCTTAATTATTGATAAAATTTCCTCTTTGGAGGAAAAAAGTAATACAATTGTAATAAAATAGCATTTATATTTCATTCTTCCAAGATTTCCAACTTCCATTTCTCCCTGGGCAAGAAAGTTACTAGGATGCCGCGTTATGTGTGGCTTTGTAGTATTTGCACTCATGTATTTTACCATCTCAATAAATACTTGCCTGTGTGTATTATAAACATTTTTAAATCTAAGCCTTTGAAAATTTATGAACTAGTTTATGAAGGCAAGTATTGTACTGCATGTGTTTCATACACGAATGCACACTGTAATGGGTTTGATTTTTTTTTCTCACTAACTCTTCCCTGCACTGTTATTAGACAATACTGTATTTCCATGCTAGCAAAAGTTATATCATGTTTGAATTTTAGTAACGTTCTTTCTCGGAAGTCGCTAAATAACAACTCGATTACTGTTTAATGAAGTTTAACTGCATTCACCTCTCCTCTGAGTTATAACCGAACCGGCACCTCGAACATTGGTGACCACCAGAATGTTCAGCTCCCTCCTGCCTTCCACCTCACTCTCACTGCTGTTACTTCCTGTTTGAGGATGCCATCCTCTGAAACTAACTCTGGTGTCTCCGGATTCCAATGTGCTGAAGTCCAGATTCGCATCAAGGGTCAAGCACCAAAGCAGATTACATTTTTGCTGTGATCCCCGAGGACACTTTCACGGAAATCTCCGATTGGCTGTGGAAGCAAGGTAGGCCCTGATATGTCGTTCCAAGTCATTCTGGAAAGTTTCAGGTTATTCAAACAAAGCATTCTCGATGCGTGTGCTCAAATTGCCCAGACCTTGTGTCTGAGAAAGGCTCTTGTGGCATCATAGTTGCCAACTTTGCTGTGGGAAATATGATTCTATCATTGCCTTATCATGGCAACACTCTCATCTAACTCTTCCCACATCCTCTCGTAAAATTAAAAAAAATAATAAGTTTATTCGAGAACCTTCATGTAACTACCAACCACGGAGAACCAGCGTTTTATACCTCTTCTGTGCAATACCATACCTTTTAACAAGATATATAAGACTTCGTAAGAAAATTACGTGAACTAAAAAGTAGATTTTTTAAAATCACGCAAATTCACATATACAGAACTGAATGAAAGTATAACTAAAGGAATGAAGAAAGTCTTATATAATTTCCATAGATTTGTTTAATCCTACATGAGTGAAACCGATCTTACGAGGTGGCTATACATATCTTAAATAGACAAATAAAATATGTGAACAAAATAATTTACTCTCATGTTGGATCAGCGTTATAAGATAGCTCCCCCCCCCAAAAAAAAAAAATAATCTCGGGCCTGAATCCACTGATTCAGCCCCAGATGAGCAATTTGCAGCCCCGTTCTTTTTGCCAGATATATGTTTTACATTAATACAATATGGTTGCAAACATACTGAAAATCTAATTAAGGGAACTGTCCGCTATGGTTTTGTCACAACTTTAGAAAATTGAAAATCGTTTTATTACTTCTATGTATACAGAAATATGTTATACATGCCCTACAGAAGTTTCGGTCAATTATTTTTGCAAATAATGAAGATAAAGCGGTCTTCTAATGATGAAGTTATCCTTACTGCGTTGTCTGCATGACTGAGTTTGACAGAATTGTCTTTGCTGGTTTATTTGTGGATATGTTTAGTTATTTTTTCTCTTATGTTTCTTAAAATCCTGTACGTCTGGCGGAGATGGATGTCATTGGTAGAGGGTAAGCGAACGTAAACTACGATATACGAGAAGACAAGCCAGAGTTTCCAAAGATGTATAGAAGTTACGATGGATGTGTGTTTCATTTCTAGCAGTTCGTACGTACATATGGATTTTATAACGTTCTCTTGAGCTTTATACTAAGGCCAATATTACTTAAGGTCAAAGAAAGAACAAAAAGGAAGCAGAGATAGAAAAAAAAAAACAAGAAGAGAAGGAAACAAGAAAAAGAGTAACTAAAACTCTGGCAACAACTCATTACACCCTCACACTAAGTGTATTAGTAATCTTAAGATTTAAATAATTCCTGTAGGGAGCCTTTATCTAGGAATAAATCATAACAGTATAAAGTAAAGTTATCATAATAATGTTATCTTGATTTTCTGAAATAAAAATAGAGAAATTTCATAGGGAATCTTTGGGGGTTCATAACACAACAACAAACTTATTCACATTTTGGTACATCTTTCTCACTTATTTATTCGTCAGTTTTAGAGAGAAAGATATCATTGAAAAGAAGAATAAAAATCCCACGATTTTGAGTTCCATAATTTAGATTTTCCTTGTTTTCTTTTTTTCATAATTATTTTGCGTCCAGAGGGAGAAAATTAAGAAAAACAAATCACTAAAAAAAATAAAGTAAAATCGAAAAGCTGCCACACCAAATTATTTGGTTTTAATGGTTTGATTTTCAATACAATTGGTGTCACATTAGTTTAGAAAAATGTACCTGAATATTTTATTAAAATCATGATTTTTGCTTAATAATAAAAAATATTTTGATCAAATGACGTGCATTTTTTATAAGATAAAGGTATTATATA
>NC_090729.1:60487006-60502006 GCF_036898095.1 Palaemon carinicauda | reverse complement strand
TCATTTAAGAAAACTGTAACAGATTTGTTTCAGCTAGATAATAAACGTTATTTAGCATATGCAGAGAGATTAACTGTGTGGCTGGAACTATCGCACTTTGGCAATGATGTGACTTCATCAAAGATCATCCCTATATTGCGGGGGTTGTTCTGCTGTCCGGGTACCCCTGTGGTGATATCCACTGATGGGGGGGCAAACCTACCCAGTGTCAAGATGTTCGACTTTTATTAGCAAAGATCGGTGCAATTGTGTATCTAGTCAATACAATACCACAAATCAAATGGGCGAGCTGAGGCGGTTGTGCGCTCTGCTAAGCTTGTAATATGGGACAACGTTATCGTTGATGGCAACCTAGACACAGATGGCACAACCAAAGCCCTTATGCAATACGGGAATACTCCTCTGAGATATATAGACAGATCTCCTGCACAAATAACGTTGAGGAGGTAGTTACGGCACTCTACGCAATGACAAAGGAATTCTTTTATTTGGACAATCATATGAGGGAGAGGCTATAGTCAAAACTTATGACCTGCGTGTACGGCAGTTGCTATACCTACGTGTAGGCAACCAAGTCCTGGTACAAGAAATAGTCAGTAAGAAGTAGGATAGATGGAGGAGGGTGATGGAAAAGCTCCCATATAGGCAGTATTTAATCAAAATATATGGGACGGGCAGAATATCAAGGAGAAATCCCCGCCACTTGAAGTACATTACAGCAAGGAACCAGTGACCTACTATGAAACTTCCTGGGAAGGTGCCACTCACCCAGGACCATGAAGCATATGCTGACCACAGTATGCCCCTACCCCTTGCTAGGCGTAGTTTAAGGCCAACTAAACGTCCAGCTCGGATGAAGAACTACAAGGGTGGAAAATAGATGGTATTCACACTGTTTGTTGAGCTTTTATTGTGGTTTGCGTTAATTAACGATTCTTTTACTTATATTTTTGTCCTGTATTTTCTTGGTGCTATTTGTGATATGCTTTGATTGCCTCTAATTTAGAGTATCCAGTATGTCTATATTTTTCAATTAATGCATAGCTTTTTTTTTTGGGGTGGGGGGAAGATGTAGGATAAGAATGTATCAGTAGTGAATCGAGTGTTATTATGTCTATGGTTAGCAACGCAATACATAACTCCATCGTGCGAAGACTGGTTTTGGCGAACATGGCAGTTACCTCGTACCCACTTTAGAATTAGGACGTGTTTCAAATAACCCATCAACTGGGGAATATTGCTCCTTACTTACCCTGTCCATAAAGTATCCTGTAATATGGATTTTAAGTGAAAGGAGCTATCCCATGAAATATTCATGAACAACTTTATATATATGGTGTTCACTAAACCTGTTAGTGTCAATACCAATATCATTAATTTCAATGATTATCATAACTATCTTTCATATTAATATCATTATTCTACTACTATTATCATCATTATTATTATCATTCTCGATATCTCACTCAATAAAGAGATTTCAGGAATGAATATACTTCGTTGTAATATCTGTATTATTATTAGGATACCTCTTAAGAAATCATTAAAATACCTTTTTCCTATCTTGAGGGATACATACCACACCTGCGTTCTTTCATTGTTTCCCAGTTCGCTATGCTGTTTTGAAATAGAAATAGTATCGCCATTACAATGGTAGTCAAGCGTAAAAAAAGCATGTGCGATTCAAGGAAGCGAACCATTTTATAGCAATCCAAACGTAAAATTATATTTCTCTGGTATCCAAGATTACAAATTCATTTTTGGGCTCAGGCCATGTAGTCCTGATGGAAGTACCTAAAGGGTAGCTTCCTAGGGTATGTTTGACTACAGTGATATTCCCAGAGAATTTTACCTGAAGGTATCCAGAATTCTAACTCCTGGAGCGAATATCCCTAAATAAATCCAACAGGGATATCGCATAATATCAGAGGACATATTCTTGACACGCCACATAGCTATTTTCACCCCGAACAGTATCAACGGTCCGAGGGGTTAAAGTGACAAAAATCTAAAAACGAGAATGAAAAGAGCCGTTCATAAGGTATCTCTCCTATTCCGTTTCCAGTTTGTATATGACGAAGACGGCAGCGCCATCTTTATTCCTTTTCGTGTAGCTCTACTACTCGGTGTTTTCCCTTGTGATCTCTCGTAATTTTGGAAATTATTCTCCTGCCTCTGGAAAGTTGAGTATTATATTTACTTTGAAAAATGTAAGCTCTTGTCGTTTTGAATTAAATCAAAAGTGATATTAACGTAAAAAAGAGCTGTTGCCTACCGGAGGCGTCCTGGATGCTGTCGCTCGCTATGCATGAGTCATTTAGTTAGCCAGAGCGACGTTCCCGGTTATTATGCTTTAATAAATTTAGCTAGTTAGCTCCTCTAGGAATTCTTACATGATGCCATTAGTTTTCAGTTCGGCGATTTAGGTAACCGATCTTGCCCTTCGCGAGGCTTAGTAGCCTAGGCGTCTGGCTCTAGTACTTACATGAATGATATAAGTTTTCCAAGTGTTATGTTATTAAAGCTATAGGCAATTATTTTATACATTAAGTTATATTTGAATAATTCTTCTCCAAGATTGTATATAAGAGAGTTTTGGTGATTTAGGTAATCGATTCTCACCGCACCTAGGCTAATAGCCTATGGGGTTTTAGTATATTTTCGCACACATCCCCGATTGTTCTTTTCTCCTCCGGAGACTAAGTTCAATCCTTTTCTCCCTTTGAGTAAGCCTTAGGCTTAGTCCTAGTGATTTTATCTGAATAATATTCAGGTATAACTATACTAGGATATGTCTGTCCTGACCCGGTAACCAGAGTGACTGGTTTTTGGGTTTGGGGCATAACATCAGAGTTTCTAGTCTGTGGTCTGCGTCTTCCTAGCATAGAGAATGAGTTTCCTTTGCTAGGTTATGTGCAGACACAGGAAGCTTTGCTTCCCTAACCCACATCTGAAGGATTCTGTACGAGATGATTCCTTCTACTAGTGGTCTAGCAGATTGTCCTGTGTTGTTATTCTCGGGCTGGAGAATGAGTTTTCTCTGTTGCCTGGTGAAATAACTACACCTAACTTTGTTCTGGTATGGAGGAGGATAGCAAGTATTGCCAACCTTCCTCCCTAATAGACTATCTCTAGGTTAGGATGAGCTTTCCTAACTGCTGGGTGTCTCATACTAGAACGAAGTTTACAGGACCCTTATCCCTTCCCCCCTCTCTTTCTTAGTGATGGCCTAGCCATCACATCTCTTGGCCGCAGTTCTACTTCTGTACCTAGTGTAGGTTAGGATGGGGGACCGGCTCAGCTCTCTGCCGGCCGGAACGTTATTGCCAGCAGGCAGAGACCTTTTTCTTCTGCAGAGTGAACCCCAGACCTCCCTTGGTCTCCCTTCCGTGTCTAGGAGAAGGTCAGGAGGAGGAGCTGACCCAGGCTCCTGAAATAGAAGAGGAAGAAATCGACGAGGTGTCGGTTACATTGGTTCCGGCCCCAGAACCTGTTCCCTCTACATCGTCAGCTATCCCAGGTGATCTGGGAAGGACTCTTTCTTCTATTTTTGAGATGATTCAACAAACACAAAAGAAGAATGATGAAAAGGAAGCTGCGATGAAACTGGAGATACGTAGACTCGCAGCATCACATGGGCCCTGGAAGCGACTCAACGTGAAGGATCTTCCTTTGTGCTCGGATACCAATCCTTGGAGGTATGCCGAACACATGCTAATGACAACTGGGAAGATTGTTATATCGGAGAAGTTGGGTTCAATTCCCCTGGGAGATGTGGAATTTTAGCCCAACAAAGACTTTTACCCGGACTGCTATGTCTGTCTTAGGAAGGAGCCAGCCTCAAAGGAGGAGACGGAGCCGTAGGAGGTCTTAGTTCTTGATCATAGTAAAGGTCAGATGTTACTAGCGAGCTCTATGAAAGAGAAGGGCTTCACGAATTCAAAGGTGCCAGCCTTGAGTAAGAAGCTTCCCTCCTTCGTGGCCTCTCCAACCAGAGCCTTTCCCTTCATGGAAAAGGGATATAAGGCAGCCTTGAAGGCGGTGGAGGCAGGGAAATCATGCCCCTCGTTGGAGGAATGCAAGGCATTATCCCTGACCTTACCCTTGGACCAAAAAGACTGGAAGGATTTTCACCTTACCTTCTCAGTCGCGAAGCTGGAAGCTGATATTGCCGAACATCAGTTTGGTGAGGAACTTCCAAAGCTGTCGGAGTTTCTCTTGCGCAGAGAGCAAGAGACGAAAGAAATACTTGCGGCATCGATGTCATTGCAAACGACGTTAGAAACAATGGCAAGTGACCCCAAGAACCAGGACATGTTCATGGTAGTGGCCAAAACCCATCTGGCCACAGTTACGAAGAATCTCAATAGCTTTATTAAAGCTAGGAAAGCCTGTAGAGAGTTCGTGTTCACCTCGGCTGCGGTGAGGCACGAACCGAGGAAGCTGATCTCCTCTGGGGTAAGGACCTTTACCCCAACGAAGTTGTTCAAGAGGTAGTAGACAAGGCCGCCACGGAGTATAGGAACCTTCTCCAAAACTGGGGCTTAAATCTTAAGAGAAAGTCTTCTCCGGATGAGGGTCCCCAACCCAAGAAAAAGACAAAAAGGCCTAGACTATCCTCTCGGCCGTCTAAGCCCTACCAACAGCAACAACAACAGCAACTTCCTGCGACCACAGTGCCTCAGATAGTGGCACATTCTCCAACCACGTACCAGTTGGTACCTCAACAAGTGGCGACACAGTCGCCGGTATTTAGCCCAGATTTTGAAAGGCAGACTTCTTCCTTTCGCTCAAAAGCTAGAGGAACAGCCAGAGGTTCTTCTAGACGCCCTTCAAGGGGAAGGGGATTCAGGGGAGCACACAGTCAAGGAGGCAAGGCCTCAGGTCCACAACAGCAGAAGTGAGATGCTTCCAGTAGGAGGGAGACTACATCTATTTAGGGATCGTTGGACCTTCGATCCCTGTGCCCACAGCCTAATAAAGAATGGACTAGGTTCGAGCTGGAGCAGTCCTCCACCTCAATTTCCTCAGTTCTTCCAACACACTACCCCCGCTCTGGAAGAATATGTCCGATAACTCTTAGAGAAAAGAGTAATCCGAAAAGTTATGTCCATCAGGTTCCAAGGAAGGCTGTTTTGTGTTCCAAAGAATGACTCAGAAAAACTCAGAGTCATTCTGGACTTGTCGCCACTCAACAAGTTCATATTGAACTACGAGTTCAGGATGCTCACACTTCAACACATAAGGACCCTACTGCCCAAAAGGGCATATACCGTCTCTATAGACTTGTCTGATGCTTATTGGCAAGTTTCAATTAATCGTCACCTCTCCTCCTACCTAGGTTTCAAGTTACAAAGAAGACTTTACGCCTTTAGAGCCATGCCATTCGGGATAAACATAGCCCCAAGGATTTTCACGAAGCTTGCGAATGCAGCCGTCCATCAATTATGCCTATAGGGGATCCAAGTAGTGGCCCTACTTGGATGACTGGCTGGTGTGGGCAGCATCCAGGACAGAATACATGCAAGCCTCCAAGATAGTGATCCAGTTCCTGGAACATCTGGGATTCAAGATCGACATCAAAAAGTTTCGACTATCCCCAGCTCTAAAATTTCAGTGGTTGGGATTCCACTGGAATTTGGAATCACATCGACTTTCCATTCCTGGGAAGAAGAGGAAACAAATAGCAGGATCTGTCAAGAGACTACTAAAATCCAAACGGATAGCAAGACGCGAACAGGAGAGAGTGCTGGGCTCCCTACAGTTTGCTTCGATAACAGATCCAGTGCTATGAGCACAGCTAAAGGATGCAACAGGAGTCTGGGGAAAATATGCATCAAACGCGCGAAGAGATCTAACGAGACCACTACCGACTCGACTGCGAACGCTTCTTAAGCCGTGGTCCAAAGCCAAGCAACTGAAGAAATCAATACTTTTTCAACCTCCTCCCCCGTCAGTTACTATCCACACAGACGCTTCAAAGGAAGGCTGGGGAGGCCACTCTCACCAGAAGAGAGTCCAAGGAGCTTGGTCCAATCTTTTCCAGTCATTTCACATCAACATTCTAGAAACTATGGCAGTACTTCTGACGCTAAAGAAAGTATCTCCTCGCCACTTGACCCACATAAGATTGGTTCTAGACAGTGAGGTGATAGTGAGATGCCTGAATCGACAAGGGTCGAGGTCTCCTCAAATCAACCACGTGATGTTGGCCATATTCCGTTTAGCGAAAAGAAAGAAATGGTACCTGTCAGCAGTTCACATTCAAGGGTTCCGCAACGTGACAGCGGACGCTCTATCCAGGTTTACACCAATAGAGTCAGAATGGTCCCTAGATGCAGGATCGTTCTCCATCTTGAGTCAAGTCCCGGAACTGCAGATAGACCTCTTCGCGACGAAAGACAACAAGAAAATACATCGTTATGTGTCCCCATACGAGGATCCGCTAGCGGAGGCAGTGGACGATATGTCCTTAGACTGGAACAGATGGTCCAGGATTTACCTGTTCCCTCCGCACAACCTCGTTTTAAAGGTCCTCGACAAACTGAGATTCTTCAAAGGGAAAGCGGCAATAGTGGCCCACAAGTGGCCAAACAGCGTGTGGTTCCCTCTGGCATTGGAACTACGACTGAAGTTTGTACCACTACTGGATCCAACCCTGTCTCAGCGAGTACAGAAGTCGACTGTCTTCGCTTCATCATAGAAAACCCGGAACCTGCATCCCTTGATTTTCTCTCCTCAGCAATGAGAAAAAGATTCGGGGCATCAAGAGACAGTATAGACTTTTTGGAGGAAACCAGAAGACAATATGAGGCATCATGGAAGAAGCGGGTGTCCTTTGTCAAGTCGAAGAAACCAAAAGAAATCTCGACAGATTTCTGTTTATCATTCTTCATTCACCTTCATGAGCAGGGTATAGCAGCCAACACAATATCAATGTGCAAGTCTGCCTTGACAAGACCGATAATATATGCCTTTCAGGTCGACCTTTCTAACAACGTTCTTAATGAACTCCGAAGGCCCGTCCTAAGCTTAGTCCTTCAGCGCCTCCAAGACCCATTTCATGGTTACTAGATAAGATTCTTCATTTTCCATAAATAATGAACAATGAGGAGTGCGCTTAGGAGGATATGAATCAAAAGTCATATTTTTGTTTGCACTCGCTTTGGAGGCCAGAGTTAGTGAAATAGTGGCTCTCTCTAGAGAGGAAGGCCATGTCCAATTCTTGGAGGGAGGACTGAATCTATTTCCAGACCCAACGTTTCTTACCAAGGAAGATGCATCGCTATGTCCAGTGGAGTGCCTAAAGGTCTATCTTCATAGAACTTCAGACTTTTAGGGAGGACAGCTGATCAGAGGAGGAACCTCGGGTTCAAATTTATCTCTGAAACTACTAAGGGCGAAACTCACTTATTTTATTCGCAGAGCGGATCCAGACAGTACACCCGCAACTCATGATCTGAGGAAAGTTGCCTCTTCCATAAATTTCCAAATTATATGGACTCTGAACATCTTCGTTCGTACACCGGCTGGTAGTCATCCAAGGTGCTCTTTTATGCACTATGCGAAGCAAGTGGAGCAACTCAAAAGGTCTGTGGTAGCAGCAGGTAGAATTCTTAAACCTGCTGTTTAAATCTGCGAGGAACGGTGAAATTAATTTGGGACGATTAATTAAGGGTGGGTGTGTAGTCACAGACTGTTACTACAGACTGAGCGGTAGGCCACTAACGTGTCCTTACGAACTGTTCTGTTGAGTTTGGTGAACTAAGCATAATACGGACACATGTACCAAGCGTTTTTTACGCTAATGTGAATAAACAGTAATACAGACTGTATCAACATTATTAATAATTCGATTAAAGTGGCAAATCTGTTTCCTTTTTTAGACAAAACAATATTTTCTGTTTACTGTTTTGTTTATGCTTTTATGGATATCATTCACATTTTATAAATTTTATGAATGTTGACTGATCTATATGTTTATTAATTTTCAATAAACTAGGTCATAGTGAACTTTGCATCTTATTCGCCCACACTCATTTATTAGAAATGTATGGCGCATTGAGTTTAAAACATGGATAATTTTAACATGGAATGTCTTTTAAGATTGTTCCTCACTTCAAGCAAACATTCACTCGCTTTAACCCTTCCTTAGGAAGGATTAATGGTGTACCCTAAGGGGTGATGATGGAGATGCAAAATGTGTTCCTATACGGATACAACTGTTGTCCGATACTTTAATAAGAGTAAACACACAGAGGGGGAGATGTCAGGAATTCATACTTACATTGGTGACTCTCCTACAAACTTTGCTTTATAATGTATAGGTTGAGACCAATATACAGGCTTGTCATTTTGTCATCCATAGGTAATATGTACTCCTAGAGACTTTTTCCAGAGTCTAGTTCGACTCTTCCCTGTAGGGGGCAGGAAGCAATAACATAGTTCATGCTTAGATGAAATGATGTATGACGGTAACGTCATAGGTCTCTAGGTCTAGACGGACCAGGAAAATACTTTCTTGAGGTATGGCACCGGTTGAGAATCCACAGATACAGTAATGCTCTGGTAAACTTCCATCAGGACGACATGGGTTGAGCCCAATCTATTTTTGGGTGAGGTAGCCATGTCGTCCTGATGGACCCGCCCTTCCTTTTGTGGTAAAAAGGGCTTAGCGACCCCTCCCTATAATACAGTATCTGTAGTACCTTGTGTATCGCTAAAAGGAATAAAGATGGCGCTGCCGTATTCGTCAGATATACACTGGAAACGGAATAGGAGAGATACCTTATGGACGGCTCTCATTTCATTCTCGTTTTTAGGTTCTTGTCACTGTAACCCCTCGAACCGTTAATACTGTTCGGGGTGAAGATAGCTATGTGGCGTGTCAAGAATACGTCCTCTGATATTATGCGATATCCCTGTTAAATTTGTTTAGGGATATTCGCTCCAGGAGTTAGAAATCTGGATACCTTAAGGTAAAATTCTCTGGGAATATCACTGTAGTCAAATATACCCTAGGAAGCTACCCTTTAGGAACTTCCATCAGGACGACATGGCTACATCACCCAAAAATAGATTTTTTGCTTATCTCAAAATCCATTTTCACTTTGCATTTGTATTAGCAATTCTCTTTGCCCTTTAGTGTAGAATTCTTGACTTGCATTTCCTAAAATTTTGTGTGTAAAGAATGAGGCTTTGCTGATTTGCGGTCATTTGAGCTTCTGGAACTATAGAAGAAAAAAACAGAAATAGGTCATATTTTTCGGTATTGAAATTTTTCACATGCATATTATACTGTTTATATCTATGTAATTACTAATTATGAGAAATCATTGGACATTTTGAACTAATAAGTTTTGATGTACTATCTTTCTTTTTTTGCAGAATTTTCCCAGAAACATATTAGAAAAAAATATGAACTATCTAGTATATGAACAAGGAAACAAACATTCACACCTTTTTTCTGAAATATTTAAGGAGATTCTCTATAATTGTTTAACAAAATCATCACTATAATTACTGACACCTAGTATTTTACTCGCTGGTGCCTTGTTAGTAATCTATAATTTCTTATTTTTTAAATGAAATCTGATTTTTTTTTTCAATTCAGTGACAGCATGATGAACATTTTTATGTTTCAGTTTAGAGTTAAAAACTCAAATACAGTTTCAAACTGAATTATGCCTCTAAATCAATTGTTTAATATCATATTAATTTTTCTGCTGTTAACACCACCAATTGAAAAAAATTTAGTAAAACAAATTACTTTGTTTCTGTTTGATTTACTGAACTTTCACTGCATAATTATTTTTGCCATTCAATATATATTGATTGATATAAAAAAAATTATCTATTTGCATCCATTTCTCCTGTAAAGTTATTATGAAAAAGTATCAGTCAGTCTATTTTATCTAATGCCCTACTTCCTTTCCTCACTGGACAATTTTCTTTGTTGAAGTCCTTTGGCTTATAGCATCCAGCTTTTAAGCAAAGGTTATAACTAATCTAATAATAATAATAATAATAATAATAATAATAATAATAATAATAATAATAATAATAATAATAATAATAATTTATGACCCTTGGATGACAAAGAATTTACACATTTTACATTAGAATCCATATAAAAAATTAATGATTCATTAGTGATGAGATATACTGTGGACATGGGGAAAATCTATTGCTGCCATTAAGTAACATATTAAATTTGGTTTTATTTCTCTATCATTTATATACCTTTTTATATCACCAGTTTCAAAATCAATACCAAAAATTGAAGAGCAGTAAAATATGCATAACTTGTTATGACCTCATCAATTTCTTCGTAATTTAATCTTGACGAAGGAAAGCCATAATATCTGAAACCTGTGATTCGAAGGAAATCTGAAGAAAGATCATATGAATATAGAAGAATTTGTTTTCTATTTGGTCAATCTTCCTGAGTGTTAGGGAGGCCATAATTTCATAGTTTTCCCTTTCATATTTTTCCTTTCAGGTAATATATCAAATACAGTAATGAATAAAGCAGAAGATTATAGCCATGAAACTTGAGAGGTTAAGTTACTACTGTATTATAATTTTCAGTGGCTACTATTGACTTGATAAGGGTAGGAAAGACGCTTTAGCTATGATAAGCTGCCATTCGAAGAGGACACTCCAGAATCGAACAATTGTTCGCCAGTCTTGGGTAGTACCATAGCCTCTGTACTATGGTGTTTCATCCTCTTGGGTTAGAGTTATTTTGCTTGAGGGTACAACCGGACATACTTTTTTATGTTTCCTCCTTTCTTTCCCCACTGGGCTATCTTTCTTGGAGCCATTGGGCATATAACATCTTGGTTTTCTAAATATGGTTGTTGCTTTTCTGGTAATACTACTACTACTACTACTACTACTGCTACTACTACTACTACTACTACTACTACTACTAATAATAATAATAATAATAATAATAATAATAATAATAATAATAATAATAATAATTATTATTATTATTATTATTATTATTATTATTATTATTATTATTATTATTATTATTATTATTATTATTATTATTATTATTATTATTATTATTGTAGTCCCTTTCATTAATGTTTAGACGAAACCAAAAAATCTCCGCTAATCTTGGGCGAAGTTTTCTGTTTTTTCATGATCACAGTTTTTTTTTTTTTCTCAGAAAATGGATAGAAGTTATAAGCCATAACGATCCTAGTGCGAAAGTAAATATTGTTCTTCTGTCGTAAGACTAAAGGCTTTGCGTAAATTAGGTAAAATGATTAGAGAATGATTTAGTCGTTGATGATAGTGCCTTCAATTTGGCCATTTGTAACACGTATATATTTTTCTGGCATCAAAGCTTATGTTGTTTATTTACATAGCATGCTAAATGTATTATAGTCGTCTAGGTGAAAAAAAAAATAATAATAACAATTATTATAATCAAAATAACCTTATTATTATTATTATTATTATTATTATTATTATTATTATTATTATAGATGTTTAACTATGAAACACATTTCAAGGCGAACTATCTTTCTTGTAATGCACGTGTCACTCTTGACCACACTGTTCACACAACCAGTTTAAGCATGTCTTTTCATGAATTATTATTATTTTATTTTGTGCTACCTGTTAATATAATGTTAGATACATTCATCTCGCCTTTCTGATACAACCTAATGGCTCATTTTGGAGACCATCAGAGTGATCAGCCATCCTAAGACTGACTCTCTGATCAATGCCACTCCCATGAAACTACCACCCTTCACCAGTACAAAACCATTTGTCTAGTTTTAGCGTACAGAGGTTTGATTCTGCATCAACTGCGTCACTCGCTCAAGCACCAAACATCCAAACATACAATCTCTCGCAGCGATCCCAAAGGACACTGTCCTTGAAATCCCCGATTGGCTTTGCGAGCAAGGGAACAATCCAATAGCATATGGTGCTCTGAAAACATACATCCCGGAGCAATGCTCACCCTCCCCAGAAGCTTGTATAGCCAAACGTTTCCAGCTCTTTCACAAACCTTTGGTGGACTAAGAGGCTTCGCTCGGCTTCAGGAAAATGACCAGTCGGCTATCACTCGCCTGCAACCTACTGGTGATGTCTCTCCTTATGAGTTGAACCTACTGTGTGCCCTTTGGATATGACTCTTACCCAAAACTTTATGTATTGTCATACCCAATGTCAATGAAAAACATATGAAAAACCTGATGACCAAAGTCGATGCCCTTATGGACACCCAATTCACCACCGTCAAGATCTACATCAACACTACCCCTCCTCACAGTGACAACAAATATTCAACATTGACTGAAGCAGTCATGAATGCGCTAGGACACAGACGCCTACCCCTTCACTTGTCTGAGCAGCAACAAAGGTGCCCATCAACTACCATTCATTCACTTCCCAAACCAATGCTATACAGCAACTTCCAGTCGCCCAATGGCCACAGTTATGCTACTATAAATCCGTATTTGGAGCTGCCGCGAAGAAATGTTTGAACAGTTGTCAGTGGCCATAAAACTTGTAAATAGGCCATCACTTGTGGCAGTGGCCTTCATTGCCAATAATCTTTTCTTTTCATATGATGCAGGTGCTGGCATGTAATTTTTGGTAGACATTGGTGCTTGTTCTCTTCCACCAAGGCTACTCTCTGAAAAATAACATAGTCTGTCAAATTCTGCTGACGTCCATCTGGTGCCCACCAATGGATCTGTGATACCCACCCACGGTAATGAAAACCTCACATTAACGGTTAAAAGCGCCAAATATAATTGGAAGTTTCTAGCGGCCGACATCATATTTCAAATCCTCGGTGTAGATTTCCTCTCATATTTCCACCTCCTTATTGATGTCACTCACCAACGTTTATTCAATGCAGACTATTAATCGTTTACACTTCATACACCCATCCACTACGACATTGATCCTAATATCAGCGTACCCGGGGCTAACTACACCCACCTCCTCACATTGAAACTAGAAAATATCAGTTCAGAACTTCACCAAGCACCCATGATTCCTACCAATCATGGTATTTATCCCCATATCAAGACAACAGGTCCCCCAGTGTTTGCCAGATTCATGCATCTATCACTGGAAGGTTACTAGTTGCTAAACAAACATTCACCGAAATGGAAGAACTGGTCATCACCCATACACATTGTGCTGAAGAAAGGTGGCTCTCTGCATCCGTGTGGGGATTAAATGTGCCTGAACATGCAGACAGAGCACGATCACTAACCCCCACCAAACATTGCTGACATGAACTCCTTCTTGCACAAAACGGAGGTTTTCTCCACTCTTGACCTACTGAAGTGATATTATCAGGTGCTGATGAACCCAGAAGACATCCCTAAAACCACCACCACCGCCCCCTTTGGCTCACACACCTACAGTTCTCCTGGATTGGCCTTCCTAATTCTTGGGCCACTTTTCAACGCATCACGGATGGCATGTTAGGGGGCCTCCCCTTCTGAGTATATTACATAGGTGACATACTTGTGTTCCCTTGTACCAAAAAAGAACCCCTCCATCATCTATGCCTTTTGCTCAACCTCTCAAAATATTTTCTCCCTGCCATCACACTAACAAGGCCCGACCTAAGGAAAACTTTCGGATGGATTTGCACTCTGCAATGCACGTTTCACTCTGTAACTACACTAGCAAGAAATAACTAACGCCCCTTACACATGTCCTTTCCTCGTGATCCATTACAATGTGAATGCTTTCATAATCAAGATTTCCTGGCAAAGAAGACTGGGCCTCCATTGATCACCTGAAACCTGCTTATCTCCTGCAAGTTGACCTCCCTCCAGTATGCCTATCAAGAGCATGGTGCCCCCTTTCATCTGGGTGTCAATTTTATTGGGAGACCAAACAACCTTTTTAAGCCCGCCTTTTCAATTGTAACATAATGGCTCACTCTTACATTCTATATGAAAGTTTCAATATCATCTCACCATTTATCAAATCATTACTGCAGCTTCTTCTGTCTCTAAAAATGCAAATTTCTCCTGAAATGGTCAGAACAGCTGAAAATTTTATTCCTGTTTGTTCACTACTCGTTGATATACCTCGAAACAGATAATCTCAGCATTTGAATGGCAGCCAAGTGTGAAAAAAAGCTCATCTGCTCTAGGGAGGCGAACCATTTGAAGGTATCCACCGGTAAAATTGTTTCATTACGGTGATCAAGATTATCCTTCGCTTTTCATTACGAATACCATTCTCTTCATCCTGTTTGAAAAGTTTGGTAACATTATTGGATGTTAGTTGTAAATATGATGCCTCAATTATTTTCACCCGTTTATGCATTAAGAAGCGAGGAAAATAATATGGAAGTAAGTTAATTTTTTCATATTTTAGTGAATTTCATTATGATTCTTATAAAAAATAATTAAGAATACTAATTACTATCCACTGGAAAGCATAATGTGAGGTGATTAGGGTTTCTACTTTAAGTATGTTAAAGTTCTTTTTACATGAACAAAGCAAATAAATATTTCTGAGATAATCAGTGTTTGAACAAGGAAACAAATAGCCACACACATTTATGGAATACTGAAAGAAAATCAATAAAATGTGTTATCAAAAGAAAAAGAACGTAATGAATGACACCTAATGTCGAGAACTGTGGGATTTTTTCGTTTTTCACATAATGTTTGAAATACTCTAATACTTTTCACAGTAGTATGAAATTCCTAAAGTAATTTGTATTTATAATAAGAAGTTTCTTTAAAGATTTCATTTTAGAGAATGGGAATTGTTATTCCCGCTAATTCAAATATACTTCGTCATCTTCTGCAGTAACTTTCAGTTTAATATTGCTACTTTCACCGATTAAATTAGTTTCGTTTTCACTACAAAATAATGTTTAAATCGATATATAAAATCTTTCATAAACGAACTTCGAAACATTTTATTCTCTATTGACATTAGAAGAAATTATGTATTTCCCTCTCTTTCTCATTGTATAAGGGATTA
>NC_090729.1:60464506-60472006 GCF_036898095.1 Palaemon carinicauda | reverse complement strand
GAAGAGTCCTACTAGACTCTGGAAAAGTCTCGAAGAGTACATATACCTATGTATGAATACCAGGCAAGCTAATATAGTGGTCTCACCCTATATTAAGTAAAGCATAGTTTGTAAAGAACCACTGCGTCAATATGAAATATCGACCAGTTCTCCGCAAAATACTTGTATTGGACAAAGGTTTATATCCTCATAGGAGGAAACTTGTAAAACCGCCACCGTCCCCTTCTGGGACGGAGTCCTCCCGTTAAGGGAAAGCATAAACCAATGCAACATAGCTTGCATACAGGAACAATCTATTAGAATTATCCCAGATAAATATACATAGAATGAATGCTCAATTATATCAATAAATTGACACAGGTGAAGGAGACGCAAGGTTCTCAAGAACAAGTTTATTGATAGACAATAAACAGACAGGTTAACAACAATTCTATATATATATATATATATATATATATATATATATATATATATATATATATATATATATATATATATATATATATATATATATATATATATATATATATATATATATATATATATATAAGAAGAGGATAACCAAAACTTTAAGCATAAGTCTGATAGTAAACAGAAACTTGTTTATCTGAAAGAAAAACATTAGTGCCACTTTTAACATACCGAGGTATGAAGGTCAGAAAAGTCTGTATTACTAATCAGTTACATTAGCATTAGAAACGCTCGGCACACATGTCTGCACTTATGCTAGGTTCACCTTTGGAAGTGGAACAGTCAACGTGGGCACCTCAGTGCCCTCACTTAGTTTGTAGCACAGAATGTAACTACACACTCACCCTGGAATTAATTGTCCCAATTAAAACCACTGTTCCTCACAGAGTTAAACAGCAGGGTTAACGACGCAACCCACTGCTACTACAGAACTCTTTAGTTGCTCCACTTGCTTCGCATAGTGGCGAAAGAACACTCTGGAAGACTTCCAGCCAGTGTATGAACGAAGATGTTCAAAATCCATACAATTAAGGAAATTTAAGGATGAAGCAACTTTCCTCGGTTCGTGACCTGCGGGTGTACTGTCAGGATCCGCTCTGCGAATAAAATATGCGATTTTCGCCCTGAGTTGATTCAGTGATAAATTTGAGCCTGATGTTTCTCCCCTGAATAGTTGACCACCCTTGAAGTCTGAAGTTCTATGAAGATAGACCTTTAGGCATTCTACTGGACATAGAGATGCATCTTCTTTCAGAGGGGAGATTCTCCAGGGACCCCACCTGTTGGTGGGTAACTCATTCTTGGTGAGAAACATAGGATCCGGAAACAGGTTCAGTTCTCCCCCATCCAGGAACTGAACACGACCTTCCTCTCTCGAGAGGGCTACAATCTCACTAACCCTGGCCCCGGACGCGAGTGAAATAGGAAAATAACTTTTTGGGTCAAATCCATTAACGCACCCTCATCATTGCTCCACAGAGAAGCGAAATGAAAAACTTTGTCTAAAGACCATGAAATGGGCTTTGGAGGTGCTGAAGGTCTGAGCCTAGCGCAGGCTTTCAGAATTTTATTGCCTTCTAATAGATTTGCACTTATTTTCCTCTAGGAAGTCTATGCTGGCTTCCGAAATAACGAAACGCTTTCTCACCGCTAGGGAGAGAAAATCATAAGCTGCAGGATCCGGGTTTTCTGTAATGAAGCGCAGACAGAAGACTTCTGGACTCGCTGGGTCAGAACTGGATCTGGTAGCGGTAGAAACTTCAGCCGTAGTTCCAATGCCAGGGGGAACCACACGATGTTCGACCACTTGTGGGCCACTATTGCCGCTACCCCCTTGAAGGATCTCAGTTGTTGGGGACCCTCAACAGAAGATTGTGAGGAGGGAACAGATAAAACCTGGACCCTCTGTTCCAGTCGAGGGACATCGCGTCCACTGCTTCCGCTAAGGGGTCCTCGTTCGGGGACACGTACAGGGGCAACTTCCTGTTGTCTTTTGTCGCAAAGAGGTCTATCTGCAGTTCTGGGACTTGACTCAGATGAAGGAGAATGATCCTGCGTCTAGGGACCATTCTGACTCTATCGGTGTGAACCTGGATAGAGCGTCCGCTGTCACATTGCGGACTCCTTGAAGGTGAACTGCCGACAGGTACCACTTCTTCTTTTCCGCCAATCGGAAGATGGCCAACATCACCTGGTTGAGAGGTGGTGACCTTGATCCTTGTCGATTCAAGCATCACACAAGTACCTCCCTGTCCATCACCACCTTATGTGGATCGAGTGACGCGGGAAGACTTTCTTTAAGGTAAGGAGCACTGCCATAGCTTCTAGAAAGTTTATGTGAAAAGGTCTTGAATAGTTTTTTTTTCAGATGAGAGTGACCTCCCCATCCCTCCTTCGAGGTGTCTGAGTGAATCGTCACCGACGGGGGAGGTGGCTGAAGAAGAACCGACTTCTTTAGAAGTCTGGCTTGGGACCAAGGCCTGAGAAGAGTACGTAGCCGAAGCGGAACTGGTCTTCTCAGATCTCTTCGCACGATTGATGCATAAGTTCTCCAAACTCCGGTTGCATCCTTTAGCTGTGCTCTTAGCACTGGGTCTGTCACCGAAGCAAACTGGAGAGAGCTCAGTACCCTCTCTTGTTCGCGTCTTGATATCCTTTCGGAATCTAGAAGTCTCTTGACAGAACCCGCTATCTCCTTCCTTTTCTTCGCCGGGATGGAGAAACGGTGTGACAAAAGGTCCCAGTGGATTCCCAGCCACTGGAACTTTTGAGATGGAGAAAGTCGAGACTTTTATCTGTTGATCTTGAAACCTAGGTACTGTAGGAACTAGATCACTTGACTGGAAGCTTGCAAGCATTCTGTCTCGGATGCTGCCCACACCAACCAGTCGTCCAGGTAGGCTACTACCTGAATTCCCTTTAGGTGTAATTGTTTGAGAGCTACGCTCGCAAGCTTCGTGAAGATCCTTGGGGCTATATTTAGCCCGAATGGCATGGCTCCGAAGGCCTATAGTCTTTGTTGTAGCTTGAACCCTAGGTAGGGGGAGAGTCGACGGTTTATTGGAACGTGCCAATAGGCGTCTGACAAGTCTATGGAGACAGAATATGCACTCTTGGGCAGTAAGGTCCGTATGTGTTGCAGTGTTAGCATCTTGAACTTGCAATTCGCTATGAACTTGTTGAGTGTCGACAAGTCCGGAATGACTCTGAGCTTTACCGAGTCTTTCTTAGGAACACAAAACAGCCTCCCTTGGAATTTGATGGACTTCACCCTTCGGATCACTTTTTTCTCCAACAGTTCTTGGACGTACTCCTCCAGAACGGGGGTGGAGTGTTGGAAAAACCAAGGGCACGGGGGTGGAGTGCTGTACCAGCTCCAGCCCAGTCCGATCTTGAGTAGGCTGTGGGCCCAGGGATCGAAGGTCCACCGATCCCGAAAATTCTGAAGTCTCCCTCCTACCGGCATCATCTCACTTGGACTGCCGTCCTGAGGTCTTGCCTCCCTGACCGCGACCACCCCTGAATCCCCTTCCCCTTGAGGGGCGCCTAGACGAGCCTCTGGTTGATCCTCTAGGCTTTGCTCGAAAGGAAGTTGACTGCCCTTCGAACGTTGGGTAGAATGCCGGGGACTGCGTCGACACGGCCTGGGGTACCCACTGGAAAGTGGTCGGGGTTTGTGCCACCATCTGGGGCACTGAAGGCATCGGCAACTGCTGTTGCTGTTACTGTTCAACTGGCTTGGCTGGCCGAGACGGTAGCCTAGGCCTTTTAGTCTTCCTCTTTGGTTGGGGACCCTCATCCGGGGAAGACTTTCTCTTGATAGACAGGCCCCACTTTTGGAGAAGATTTCTATTCTCCGTGGCGGCCTTATCCACAACTTCTTTGACCAATTCGCTAGGGAAAAGGTCTTTGCCCCAAATGTTGGAGGAGATTAGTTTCCTTGGCTCGTGCCTCACCGTAGCCGAGGTGAACACGAACTCCCTACAAGCTCTCCTCGCCCTGACGAAGCTGTAAAGATCCTTCATCACTGTGGCCAGATGAATCTTGGACACTACCATGAACATTTCATGGACCTTGGGGTCACTTGCCATCGTCTCAAGAGTGGTCTGAAGAGACATTGAGGCAGCCAGTCTTTCTTTTGTCTCGAGCTCTCTCCGCAAAAGAAAGTCAGACAGCTTAGGGAGGTTCTTACCGAACTGACGTCCGGCAATATCAGCCTGCAACTTCCCGACTGAGAAGGTAAGATGGACGTCCTTCCAGTCTTTGTGGTCCATGGGTAGGGCCAGCGACAAGGGTTTACACTCCTCCAGGGAGGGGCACGGCTTGCCAGCCTCGACTGCTTTTAATACAGCCGCAAACCCTTTCTGCAAAAAGGGGAAGGCTCTAGCAGGAGAGGACACAAAGGAAGGGAGCTTCTTACTCAATGCAGTAACTTTCGAGTTTGTGAAGCCCCTCTATTTCATCGAAGATGAAAGCAAAGCTTGAGCCTTAGCATGGTCCATCACTATGACCTCCTTCGGCTCTGTCTCCTCCTTTGAAGCTGGTTCCTTCCTCAACCGGACATAACAGTCCGGATATGACCCTTTGCTGGGCCAGAATTCCACTTCCTCAAGGGGAACTGAACCCAGCTTATCCGACATGACGATCTTTCCAGTCGTCATCAGCATGTGCTCAGCATATCTCCACGGGTTAGCATCTGAGCACAAGGGAAGGTCTTTCACATTGAGCCTCTTCTGGGGCCCACGTGATGCTGCAAGCTTCTGCATCTGCAGTTCCATTGCAGCCGCCTTCTCCATATTCTCCTTCTGCATTTGTTGGATCATTCCAACAATGGAGGAGAGGGCTTGTCCCAGCTCTACTGGGAAAGCGGACGATGTTGAGGGAATAGGTTCAGGGATCAGAACCGGAGCAGCCGACACCTCGTTGGCCTCTTCCTCTACGATGTCTGGGGCTTGATCTTCATCCTGGCCTCCTGCCAGGAGGTCTTCCTCCAGACGCTCGGACACGTCTGACATCCTATCGTCCAACTGGATGTCTTGCACGGCGACCGCCACTTCAGCATCCACCTGGATCTGAACTAGGGGGATCTCCTCTTGAGGCTGGGGAATCACTGCATCAGCTGATGCCCTAGGGAAAAGGTAAGCCCTCATCTTCTCACTTGGAAGATAAGGTCCAGAGGTGTTCTTCTGGAAGCCCCTTACCCAGGTGCGAAGCTTCCCCCTTGCTATATCCCTTGATTCCACTGTCCTAGGGGAATCAAAAGCTTCAGTAATCAGGTTAGAGCACACGGTACATACCTGGGGGTCCCAATACCGGAGATCACCCTTGGAGACAGCGCATGTTGCGTGCCTCCTACATAATCCATGTCCGCAGAGGTTCTTACTGCGGACGTTGCAAAGAGAAGAAATTTCCATGAGTATCAAGTGAACTATGTATCACTCGATATGCACAGTTTAGCATAACAATTCAGAAAGGAAAGACACACACTTGTGTTTCCGTCAAAACCAATTGTTGCAGCCTTCCAGATAATAAAATCGTATGGTTAATCTCTTCTAGAATAACCAATGAAGAGTTTCCAGAGGAAACAGGTGGAGCTCACACCTAAGCAATGATTTTAAAATCCTGGATCATAGACAAGAAAGAACTCACTTTCTTATCTGTAAGGCAACAGCAAAGGGCTGTGCAAGACAACACAAAAGTATTAGAACACACAGTGCTGTACCAAAACTTATACTATAGTTTTCTTCTTACAGTATATGCTATACTGAAGAATACTGGTACAGTATAGAAGGTTATGTTCCGGCCGGCACACACCATAACTAGCTTTAAAGTATACTACTTAACAGCTATAAGGCGGCAGAACGCTGGTTCAAATGCATGTGCCGGCCGGCAGTAACTGCCGGCCGGCAACAGCCCATGTCGGCTACACAAGGTAGCACCCGGCTGCCGGCCACACTCTTGGCGACCGGCAGACAAGGGCTGACATTAGCCGGCCGGCAAAGGTACACAACCGATGCCAGCCAGCAGCAAAAGAACCAGAGGACTACGACTGCCCGGCTGCCGGCCTCATATGCCGGCAGCCGGGTCGGGTACAGCACTAGAAGAAAACAGAATGGATGCCGGGATAAGAGCGTAAACAACCTCCAACCCCGGCAATCCGAAAGAGTGCATATAAGGAAGGGGAGAATCTAATTCAGGCTTCCTGACGAATGCCGTCTGACTCACAGGCAGGCATGGATGAGGGACCAAGGGAGGTCCGGGCAGCACTCAAGCAGAAGACCCTTGCCGGCCGGCAGACTCTGCCGGCCGGCAAAGGACTGAGTCAATTCCACATCCTAACCTATCCTAGGTCCAGATGTAGAATGACGTACAGTACTGTAATGGCTCGGCCATTACGGAGATAGAGGGGGAAGGGACAAAAAAGGGTCCTACCAACCTTGCTTTAGTGAAGGATCACCCGCAGCCAAGGAAACTCATCTTAGCCTAAGGGAGATCCAAGGAGGGAGGCCAGCAATACTTGCCAGCTCCCAAAGAACCAAAGCAAGGAAGGTGTTGCTACTCCCAGGGAAAGAATCTTATCCTCCCACCGAGAACCGCAACAAGGACTAGTCTGCTAGATCACAAAAGAAGGAATCATCTCGTAGTGACCTAAGAAGGCTAAGCCTCCTATGTCTGTGTCAGGCCAGCGAAGGAGACTCTACCCCAAGCCAGACGAACACAGACTCAGACTAAAAACTCTGGAACCAGACTTACTGGAACAGGAAGGTACAGTAACACCCTAGTATAGTTTTATCGAAAGTTAATTCAGATAAACCACTTAGGGATAAGCCCAAGGCTTAAACAGAGGGAAAGGGATTGTATACCTTCTCCGAAGAAAAGAAAGCAACCGGGGAGTATGAGAAAGTATACTAAGGCTCCATAAGCAACTTAGCCTAGGCACCAAGAGAATCGATTACCTAAATCACCGAAACTCACTCGTATACTATCTTGGAAATATTCAACATAATCTTAAATGTATAAAAAACAGCCTAAAGCTTCAATAAAATTTTAATACACTTAGAAAACCAAAATCATACAAAAAGTACTAGGACCAAACGACTAGGCTACATGGCCTGGCGTAGGCCAGAGTTGGCGAATACTTCGCCAAAATAATACTAAAGCACGAAAGGAAATCCTATGTAACGCTAAATAGCTAAAATTTATTAAAGCAAAACAACCGGGAATGTCGCTCTGGCTAACTAAAACTCATACCTAGCGAGCGACAGCGTCCATGACGCCTCCGGTAGGCTACAGCTTTTGTAACAAAGATTAATCCTATTAATCACTTAAAAATTTACCAAGAGCCTACATTTATACATAAAAGAAATGGTACTCGACTTATCAGAGGCCGACGAAGTTGGAGAAGCCATGAAAAGCTGAATAAATCCAAGATTTGCGAGAAACAAGAAAAAACACAGAGTTGTTAAGCTACGCAAAAAGGAATACAAATGGCGCCAGGATTGGCGCCAGGCACGCTTACGAAACTGGAGA
>NC_090729.1:60442897-60454006 GCF_036898095.1 Palaemon carinicauda | reverse complement strand
TAGTTCTAATGCTGTTTAAATCTGCGAGGAACTTTGAAACTAATTTGGGACGATTAATTAATGGTGGGTGTGTAGTCACAGACTGTTACTACAGACTGAGCGATAGGCCACTAACGTTTCCTTATGAACTATTCCGTTGACTTTGGTGAACTAAGCATAATACGGACACATGTGCCAAGCGTTTTCTACACTAGTGTGAATAAACAGTAATACAGACTTTATCAACATTATTAATAATTCAATTAAAGTGGCAAATCTGTTTCCTTTTTTAGACGAAACAATATTTTCTGTGTACTGTTTTCTTCATGCTTTTATGGATATCATCCACATTTCATAAATTTTATAAATGTCGATTAATCTATATGTTTATTAATTTTCAATAAACTAGTTCATAGTGAACTTTGCATCTTATTCGCCCACACTTATTTATTAGAAATGTATAGGGCATTAAGTTTAAAATATGGATAATTTTAACCCTGGATAGGTACGGTGGGTCGTACGCGACCCCGAGCGTCAAAAAAAAAAGAGGTTTTTCTCACGTGACTCACCCCCGTGACTGAATTTGTGGGTGATCGACCTGCAGGAGGTGTCTCCCCTACACGCTCTAGTAGTGTCCAGATGTGCATTGCTGTAGCTGTACTCCTTCCCTGATTTCTGAGACGCGTCGGGGTCGAGCGCGACCGAGTTTACCCTTCTAAGGTAATTTGCATAATTATCAAAGTTATTACGTATTATGAAATTGTCGTAGAATGGTGCAACTTGTATAGGTTATCAGTTGTGGAAAGTCTTGGTGGATTGTTTGGCTACCATGTGCATGATTTTTTTTTTAGTTAAAATGTCGTTCATCACCACGAGGACCATTTTACCGTGAGTGCCCCTTTTTCCTTTTTTTTTTTCATTTTTTTGCCAAGTCATTTTTCCGTAAGATATTGCCAAATAGTGTCGAAAAACTTTTGCTTGTTTAGTGTTGGAAAGTGTGTCTAGATGATCTGGCTACCCATGCGTGACTTTGTTTTTGTCAGATACGACGTAGTTATTGGTATATTGGGTATTTAACTGCGGTTGCCAATTTCTGTTTTTTTCAATATTTGTAAAAAAATTTACGTAGTAAGGAATTGCCGTATATTATTCTTTTTTTTCATGTTTATGTGTTAGAAAGTGTGCCTTGGTGGTTGGGCTAACACGTGCATGTCTTTTTTTTATCTGAGATGCCGTATATTAGAATGTTGGGCATTTTACCGCGAGTGCCCCTTTTTCATTTTTTTTTCATTTTTTTGCCAAGTCATTTTTCCGTAAGATATTGCCAAATAGTGTCGTAAAACTTTTGCTTTTTTAGTGTTGGAAAGTGTGTCTAGATGATCTGGCTACCCATGCGTGACTTTGTTTTTGTCAGATACGACGTAGTTATTGGTATATTGGGTATTTAACTGAGGTTGCCAATTTCTGTTTTTTTTCAATATTTGTAAAAATTTACTACGTAGTAAGGAATTGCCGTATATTATTGATTTTTTTTTTCATCTTTATGTGTTAGAAAGTGTGCCTTGATGGTTGGGCTAACACGTGCATGTCTTTTTTTCTTATCTGAGATGCCGTATATTAGAATGTTGGGCATTTTTCCGCGAGTGCCCCTTTTTATTTGTTTAGCACTTTTTTGCTTAGTCATGTTACCGTAAGGAATTGGCAAGTAGTGTCGCAAAACTTATATTTTTATAGTGTTGGAAAGTGTTTCTAGATGATCTGGCTACCCATGCCTATTTTTTTTTTAGCCAGATATGGCGTAAATATAAGTATGTGTTCGATTTTCCTGTGATTGCATTTTTTTCATTTTTTCCCATTTCTTTCAAAATTACTACGTACTAAGGAACTATCACAGAGTAATGATTCATTTATTTGTTTATTTGTCGGAAAATGTGCCTTGATGGTTTGCCTAGCACGTGGCTGAAATTTTTTTTTTCTGAAATGCCGTATATTAGAATGGCCATTTTTCCGCGAGGGCCCCTTTTTATTTGTTTTGTATTTTTTTGCTTAGTCATGTTACCGTAAGGAATTGGCAAGTAGTGTCGCAAAACTTATAATTTTATAGTGTTGGAAAGTGTTTCTAGATGATCTGGCTACCCATGCCTATCTTTTATTTTAGCCAGATATGGCGTATATATAGGTATGTGTTCGATTTTCCTGTGATTGCCATTTTTTCATTTTTTCCCATTTCTTTCAAAATTACTACGTACTAAGGAACTATCACAGAGTAATGATTCATTTAGATGTTTATTTGTCGGAAAATGTGCCTTGATGGTTTGCCTAGCACGTGGCTGAATTTTTTTTTTCTGAAATGCCGTATATTAGAATGTTAGCCATTTTTCCGCGAGTGCCCCTTTTTTATTTGTTTTGCATTTTTTTGCTTAGTCATGTTACCGTAAGGAATTGGCAAGTAGTGTCGCAAAACTTATATTTTTATAGTGTTGGAAAGTGTTTCTAGATGATTTGGCTACCCATGCCTATCTTTTTTTTAGCCAGATATGGCGTATATATAGGTATGTGTTCGATTTTCCGGTGATTGCCATTTTTTCGTTTTTTCCCATTTCTTTCAAAATTACTACATACTAAGGAACTATCACAGAGTAATGATTCCTCTAGATGTTTATTTGTCGGAAAATTTTGTTTACTTCTTTTTTGATTGAATATCATCAAATTTTTTTAGCTAAAATATTATATTGTTTCACATTTTTGTTTTTTTTTCGATTTTATTTCCCTTCAAAAAATTTTTTTGGGTCAGAATTTTAATTTTATAGTCGTAAAATAATCGACAATTATCCAGCAACCCACCATACAATTTTTATGCATATCCAATACTAATTAGATTAGTAAATAACACCTTGAAATTGACATACCCTTCCTACATTTCAAGTGGCAGATTATGGAGTCTGAGTCAGTGTGGTTGGCGGCCATTTTGTGGACATATCCGAAGCGTAAGTTGCCCTATCTATATATATTCTTGTTCCCTATAGAATTTGTGATATTTTGGTATATTTTTACCTGCATAAATATCATATTATATATTAAATATATGTATTTTTTACGAAATTTCTAAGTACTCAAAAAATTACCTTTAAATATGGCCCCTGATATAAATGTAATTTACAAAATAATGAAGAATTTTTTTACATATTTCTATTTTAGGATAACATATGTTTATTCCCTAAAAAAAATTAGCCACTTCCTATTTCATTTGGGTACCCCAAAAAATTCATGAAATTTGGACAAATTTTTTTGGCCAAAAAAAGTTACCCTTTTTTCTCATTTCAGATCTTCACCTCCATGGGTCTGACTTCATCCAAAATACATCAAGATGTGTCCTAAATATTCAAGAATCAATTCCTAAAAGGATTTGTGTATATATGTATAAACTTTTTTTTATGAATTTTTGTCAGGTCTTTTTTTTCTACTTAATTTTTTAAAATATTTATAATAAATAGTTTTTCTGCAGATGAGTAGTATTTATCTT
The DNA here is from genome assembly GCF_036898095.1 of Palaemon carinicauda. NCBI lineage: Eukaryota > Metazoa > Arthropoda > Malacostraca > Decapoda > Palaemonidae > Palaemon > Palaemon carinicauda. Next base: position 60,450,504 of record NC_090729.1, on the reverse strand, counting down.
TACAGTTGTTTTAAGCATTCATTGAAGTTTTTTTTGGCAAAAGAAAAAAAGAGGTTACTGCAAAAACTGATTTTTCAAGAATTTTTTTTGGCGTCGGGGTCGTTCGAGTCCGAGTATACCCTTAAAGGGGTGTCCGAGGAGCGTACCTATCCAGGGTTAATATGGAATGTCTTTTAAGATTGTTCCTCACTTCAAACAAACATTCACTTGCTTTAACCCTTCCTTAGGGAGGATTAATGGTGTACCCTGAGGGGTGATTATGGAGATGCAAAATTTGTTCCTATACGGATACAACTGTTATCCGATAGTTTAATAAGAGTAAACATACTAGGGGAGATGTCAGGAATTCATACTGACATTGGTGACTCTCCTACAAACTTTGCTTTATAATATATAGGGTGAGATCACTATACAGGCTTGTCATTTTGTCATCCATAGGTAATATGTAATCCTCGAGACTTTCCAGAGTGTGGTTCGACTCTTCCATGTAGGGGGCAGGAAACACTAACATAGTTCATGCTTAGATGAAATGATGTATAACGGTAACATCATAGGTCTCTAGGTCTAGAAGGACCAGGAAAATACTTTCTTGAGGGTATGGCACCGGTTGAGAATCCACAGATACAGTAATGGTCTGGTAAACCTCCATCAGGACAACATGGCCTGAGCCTAAAAAACGGATTTTGAGCGAAGCGCAAAATTCATTTTTCGGTGAGGTAGCCATGTCGTCCTGATGGACCCGCCCTTGCTTTTATGGTAAAAAGGGCTTATCGACCCCTCCCTATAATACAGTATCTGTAGCACCTCGTGCATCGCTACAAGGAATAAAGATGGCGCTGCCATATTCGTCAGATACACACTGGAAATTGAATAGGAGAGATACTTTATGAACGACTCTCTTTTCATTCTCATTTTTAGATTCTTGTCACTGTAACCCCTCGAACCGTTAATACTGTTCGGGGTGAAGATAGCTATGTGGCATGTCCAGAATATGTCCTCTGATATTATGCGATATCCCTGTTATATTTATTTAGGGATATTCGCTCCAGGAATTGAAATTCTGGATACCTTAAGGTGAAATTTTTTGGGAATATCACTGTAGTCAAATATACCCTAGTAAGCTACCCTTTTGGAACTTTCATCAGGACGACATGGCTACCTCACCCAAAAATAGATTTTTCGCTTCGCTCAAAATACGTTTTCACTTCGCATTTGTATTAGCAATTCTCTTTGCCCTTTAGTGTAGAATTCTTGACTTGCATTTCCTCAAATTTTGTGTGTAAAGAAAGAAGCTTTGCTGATTTGCGGTCATTTGAGCTTCTGGAACTAGAGAAGAAAAAAACAGAAATAGGTCAAATTTTTCAGTATTGAAATTTTTCACATGCGTATTATACTGTCTATATCTAGGCTATGTAATTACTAATTATGAGAAATCATTGGACATTTTGATCTAATAAGTTTTTGATTTACTATCTCTCTTTTTATTTGCAGAATTTTCCCAGGAACATATTAGAAAAAAAATATGAACAAGGAAATAAACATTCACTCTTTCTTCTGAAATATTTAAGGAGATTCTCTATAATTGTTTAACAAAAAATCACTATAATTACTGACACCTAGTATTTTACTCGCTGATGCCTTGTTAGAAATCTATAATTACTTATTTTTTTAAATGAAATTGGATTTTTTTTTTCAATTCAGTGACAGCATGATGAACATTTTTATGTTTCAGTTTAGAGTTAAAAACTCAAATACAGTTTCAAACTGAATTATGCCTCTAAATCAATTGTCTAAGATTACATTAATTTTTCTGCTGTTAACACTACCAATTGAAACATTTTTAGTAAAACAAATTACTTTGTTTTTGTTTGATTTACTGCACTTTCACTGCATATTTTTGCCATTCAATTTATATTGATTGATTCAAAAAGAAGTTATCTATTTGCATCGATTTCTCTTCTGTAAAGTTATTATAAAAAAAGTATCAGGCAGTCTATTTTATTTAATACCCTACTTCCTTTCCTCACTGGACAATTTTCTTTGTTGGAGTCATTGGGCTTATAGCATCCAGCTTTTAAACAAAGGTTATAACTAATAATAATAATAATAATAATAATAATAATAATAATAATAATAATAATAATAATAATAATAATAATAATAATTTATGACCCTTGGGTCACAAAGAATTTACACATTTTACATTACAATCCATATAAAAAATTAATGATTCATTAGTGATGAGATATACTGTCGACTTGGGGGAAATCTATTGCTGCCATTAAGTAACATATTGAATTTGGTTTTATTTCTCTATCATTTATATACCTTTACATATCACCAGTTTCAAAATCAATACCAAGAATTGAAGACCAGTAAAATATGCAAAACTTGTTATGACCCCATAAATTTCTTCGTAATTTAATCTTGACGAATGAAAGCCATAATATCTGGAACCTGTGATACGAAGGAAATCTAAAAAAAGATCATATTTTTCCTTTCAGGTAATATATTAAAAACAGTAATGAATAAAGCAGAAGATTATAGCCATGAAACTTGAGAGGTTAACTACTGTACTATAATTTTCAGTGGCTACTATTGACTTGATAAGGGTAGCAAAGACGCTTTAGCTATGATAAGCTGCCATTCGAAGAGGACACTCCAAAATCGAACAATTGTTCTCCAGTCTTCGGTAGTACCATAGCCTCTGTAGTATGGTGTTTCATCATCTTGGGTTAGAGTTATTTTGCTTGAGGGTACAACCGAACACACTTCTTTATGTCTCCTCGTTTCTTTCCCTACTGGGCTATCTTTCTTGTTAGAGCCTTTGGGCATATAACATCTTGCTTTTCTAAATATGGTTGTTGCTTTTCTGGTAACACTACTACTACTACTACTACTACTACTACTACTACTACTACTACTACTACTAATAATAATAATAATAATAATAATAATATAATAATAATAATAATAATAATAATGATAATAATAATAATAATAATAATAATTATTATTATTATTATTATTATTATTATTATTATTATTATTATTATTATTATTATTATTGTAGTTCCTTTCATTAATGTTTAGACGAAACCAAAAAAATCACCACTAATCTTTGGCGAAGTTTTCTGTTTTTTCATGATCACGGTTTTTTTTTCTCAGAAAATGGATAGAAGTTATAAGCCATAACAATCCTAGTGTAAAAGTAAATAATTTGCTTCTGTCGTAAGAGTAAAGGTTTTGCGTAAATTAGGTAAAATGATTAGCGAATGATTTAAGCGTTGATGATAGTGCCTTCAATTTGGCCATTTGTAACACGTATACATTTTTCTGGCATTAAAGCTTATGTTGTTTATTTGCATAGCATACTAAATGTATTATAGTCGTCTAGGTGAAAAAAGAAATAATAATAACAATTATAATAATCAAAATAACCTTATTATTATTATCATTATTATTATTATTATTATTATTATTATTATTATTATTATTATTATAGATGTTTAACTATGAAACACATTTCAAGGCAAACTATCTTTCTTGTAATGCAGGTGTTTCACACACGCTCGTGCATTGTAACGGTATCTTATTATTTATTGTATATCTCGCTCTTGACCACACTGTTCACAGAACCTGTTTAAACTTGTCTTTTCATGAAATCCTTTTATTTTAATTTGTGCTTTCTGTTAATATAATGTTAGATACATTCATCTCGTCTTTCAGATACAACCTGATGGCTCATTTTCATTTTGGAGACCACCGGAGTGATCAGCCATCCTAAGACTGACTCTCTGATCAATGCCACTCCTATGAAACTACCACACTTCACCAGTACAAAACCATGTGTCTATTTTTAGCGTACAGAGGTCCGATTCCGCATCAAGTGCGTCACTCGCTCAAGCCCCAAACATCCAAACATACAATTTCTCGCCGCAATCCCTGAGGACACTTTCCTTGAAATCCCGGATTGGCTTTGCGTGTAAGGGAACAATCCAGTAGCATATGGTGCTCTGAAAACATATCTCCCGGAGCAATGCTCACCCTCCCCAGAAGCTTTCTTTCACCAACCTTTGGTGGACTTAGAGGCTTCGCTCGGCTTCAGGAAAATGACCAGTAGGCTATCACTCGCCTGCAACCTACTGGTGATGTCTCTCCTTATGAGTTGAACCTACTTTGTGCCCTTTGGATATGACTTACCCAAAACATTATGTATTGTCATACCCAATGTCAATGAAAAATCTATGAAAATCCTGATGACCAAAGTCGATGCCCTTATGGACACCCAATTCACCACCGTCAAGATCTACATCAACACTACCCCTCCTCACAGTGACAACAAATATTCAACAATGACTGAAGCAGTAATGAATGCACTAGAACACAGAAGCCTACCCTTTCACTTGTCTGAGCAGCAACAAAGGTGCCCATTAACTACCATTCATTCACTTCCCAAACCAACGCCGTACAGCAACTTCCAGTCGCCCAATGGCAACAGTTATGCTACTATAAATCCGTATTTGGAGCAGCCGCGAAGAAATGTTTGAACAGTTGTCAGTGGCCAAAAAACTTGTAAATAGGTCATCGCTTGTGGCAGTGGCCTTCATTGCCAACAATCTTTTCTTTTTATATGATGCAGGTGCTAGCATGTAATTTTTGGTAGACATTGGTGCTTGTTCTCTTCCACCAAGGCTAATCTCTGAAAAATAACGTAGTCTGTCAAATTCTGCTGACGTCCACCAGGTGCCCACCAATGGATCTGTGATACCCACCCACGGTAATGAAAACCTCACATTAACGGTTAGAAGCGCCAGATATAATTGGAACTTTCTAGCTGCCAACATCATATTTCAAATCCTTGGTGTAGATTTCCTCTCATATTTCCACCTCCTTATTGATGTCACTCACCAACGTTTATTCAATGCAGACTATTAATCGTTTACACCTCATACACCCATCCACTACGACATTGCTCTTAATATCAGCGTACCCGGGGCTACCTACACCCACCTCTTCACATTGAAACTAGAAAATATCAGTTCAGAACTTCACCAAGCACCCATGATTCCTACCAAACATGGTATTTATCCCCATATCAAGACAACAGGTCCCCCAGTGTTTGCCAGATTCATGCATCTATCACTGGAGGGTTTCCAGTTGCTAAACAAACATTCATCGAAATGGAAGAACTGGTTAACACCCATACACATTGTGCTGAGGAAAGGTGGCTCTCTGCATCTGTGTGGGGATTAAATGTGCCTGAACATGCAGACAGAGCACGATCACTAACCCCTACCAAACATTGCTGATATGAACTCCTTCTTGCACAAAATGGAGGTTTTCTCCACTCTTGACATACTGAAGTGACATTATCAGGTGCTGATGAACCCAAAGGACATCCCTAAAACCACCACCACCGCCCCCTTTGGCTCACACACCTTCAGTTCTCCTGGATTGGCCTTCCTAATGCTTGGGCCACCTTTCAACGCATCATGGATAGCATGTTAGGGGGCCTCCCCTTCTGAGTATATTACATACAGTAGGTGACGTACTTGTGTCCCCTTGTACCAAAAAAGAACCCCTCCATCATCTATGCATATTGCTTAACCTCTCAAAAAATATTCTCCCTGCCATCACACTAACAAGGCCCGAGCGAAGGAAAACTTTCGGATGGATTTGCACTCAGCAATGCACGTTTCCCTCTGTAACTACACTAGCAAGAAATAACTAACGCCCCTTATACATGTCCTTTCCTCGTGATCCATTACAATGTGAATGCTTTCAAAATTAAGATTTCCTGGCAAAGAAGACTGGGTCTCCATTGATCACCTAAAACCTGCTTATCTCCTGCAAGTTGACCTCCCTCCAGTATGCCTATCAAGAGCATGGTGCCCCATTTCATTTGGGTGTCAATTTTATTGGTAGACAAAACAGAACCTTTTTAAGCCCGCCTTTTCAATTGTAACATAATGGTTCACTCTCACATTCTACATGAAAATTTTAATATCATCTCACCATTTATCAAATCATTACTGCAGCTTCTTCTGTCTCTAGAAATGCAAATTTCTCCTGAAATGGTCAGAAAAGCTGAAAATTTTATCCCTGTTTGTTCATAACTCGTTGATATACCTCGAAACAGATAATCTCAGCATTTGAATGGCAGCCAAGTGTGAAAAAAGCTCATCTGCTCTAGGGAGACGAACCATTTGAAGGTATCCACCGGTAAAATTGTTTCATAATGGTGATCCAGATTATCCTTTGCTTTTCAAAGTTTGGTAACATTATTGGATGTTAGTTGTAAATATGATGCCTTAATTATTTTCACTCGTTTATGCATTAGGAAGTGAGGAAAATAATATGGAAGTTAGTTAATTTTTCCATATTTTAGTGAACTTCATTATGATTCTTATAAAAAATAATTAAGAATACTAATTACTAATCACTGGAAAGCATAATGTGATGTGATGACGGTTTCTACTTTAAGTATGTTAAAGTTCTTTTTACATGAACAAAGCAAATAAATATTTCTGAGATAATCAATGTTTAAACAAGGAAACAAATAGCCACACACATTTATGGAATACTGAAAGAAAATCAGTAAAATGTGTTATCAAAGGGAAAAGAACGTAATGAATGACACCTAATGTCGAGAACTGTGGGATTTTTTTCGTTTTTCACATAATGTTTGAAATACTCTAGATAGGCTCAGACCATTTTACAAGAGTCAAGAACTCAGAAAAAGATAATTTCCCTTAATCAGAATAACACCAAAGAGCCATTTAGGGAATTTATTGTAATTGTATTTTAGCTATGAATATCTGATATATATATATATATATATATATATATATATATATATATATATATATATATATATATATATATATATATATATATATATATATATATATATATATACATATATATATATATATATATATATATATATATATATATCAATGGTTATATTAACTTGAAATAATTTTATATCAATGGTTATATCAACATAAAATAATTTTGTAATAACATAAATAACATTAATGCTTCCTTTGTTACCTAAGTTTCATCAATTTATTTTTCAGGAACTGCGTTATATAATAAAAAAGAAAATCATATATCAACGTTATGAAGGATTTTCGGTGTTGATTCAAAATATTTTTGGATTTCATGAACCTTCAATAACCTAGTTTTATAGATAAAGAAAAATTTACGATTAATTATGCTTATTTTACTTCTCTACCCTATTTCAGCCACAGTAGCAGTGCGTTTTAATATTTTATTCTACTTCAAAACCAATGAAGTTAAAGCAAACATTAAATGCAGGTAATCTCCCACCAACCAATCTCCTCTACTAAGCTACTATATTCTTTTATTACAAAGGCCCACCAGTAAATACAGCCCCACCGAGAATCACAGCAGTGGCTCAATAATGCCACAGCATACATGTAGAGATTTTTATTTGGCTTGTTGCATTAGCATCAAAAGCATTACTCTATTTCTGACTCACAAGCGACGAATTTAACTACTCAAGGGATAAAAGAATATCCTTGAGTATATGATAACATGAAATCTATTTGGAATTCGAAAAGGGGGTGATAATTCCC
>NC_090729.1:60418222-60430722 GCF_036898095.1 Palaemon carinicauda | reverse complement strand
TTAAAAAGAGAAAATAATTCTTATGGACGTTACAATGGCAATCATATTTGCTATAGAAAAGTGTAGAATAATAAAAGGTTGAATGAAACTAATCACTTGAGGAAAAAAAGATTTAATAACAATCCTATATGAAATCACTGCATTTGAAAGGTCTTCTTACTGAATCAAATTTAAGTTAGTGTTCTAGAAAGGGTTGCCATCCTTCAATAAAAAAAAAAAAAAATTATTGTGAAACAAAAAATCATCGAATTCCTCCTTCCATTAAAAGAAAACCGACAAAAGGAATTTTGAAACAGGAAACGAGAGATCGTAAAGTGATTCGACCTTGGTGAATAAAGTGAGTAAAAAAAGAAAAAAAAAAAAAAAAAAAAAAAAAAACCTGTCTGGTACCTAAAATATCAAAAATGATAACACATCGAGAATGTGGTTTCCCAAGTCAATATTTTAAAATAAATATTCATATCGCAGTAGACTTGAACAAATATTACAAGGTTATATCAAATTTAGTATCGATCAAATTAGGAAAAAATATACTTGTATTACTTATACTTCATTTGAATTAAAATTAGTATTTTTTCTTAAATTTTCAGAGAATGATACCACAGTAAAAAAAATTGAATTAGGAAATGTAATTTGCAAACCTCTCAACGAAAAAAATTTGCGGATAACACTAACGATCTTTCTGTAAATGGAATATCAAACAGGTAAAAGTGCAAAAGAGACCTTTATAAAACATTCTTCCATCTCTATTATTAATTTGCCCAGTTTAACATATTTTCTTTTAATGGAGATATTAAAAGGATTTTTTCAAATTATTATATGAATTATTATTATTTGTACCATAAGTTGCATTTTGCAGTGTTAGTTTGAAAAAGTGTAGAGAAACTGAATAGATAAAGAGAAGTTCTGAAAATTATTATAACTAGGCACTCAAATAAAAGTTAGCCAACATAAGGTTCATCAACTTGCAAAGCTCATTTTCTTTACCCTTTAAGTATACATGCAAGTATAGTTCTATTTCATTATATATAATTAAAAATGTAATGCACAAATGCCATTCGTTTTTATTTTATAATAATATGGATTATTCTAATTCGAACATATGTTTAGATTTGCATCTTTTTCTATTACTGAGCCTTTGAACCATAAAAAAAACCCCGGAAATAAACACAACATTCAATACTTAATTAATATATCAGCAGAATAAGAAATTATTTAGAGCTGGAAAAATGCTGTAGTTTTTTTATTCATGGAAATATTCACGCAAATTCCGTTTTCCTTCGCGAATACACATTTTCAAAAATGATTGCGTTATAAACCTTGTGTCAATCATATCTCCTCATCCGTAATTAATCTGTTATAAATAATTGATATTAGTTTCTAGATCTAGAATATTATTTATTTGAGTTATTTTTGTCATATTATACAAAAAAAGTGCAACCTAGAATATCACATTCAAGAAAAATAAAGGTTGCAATATACGCCAACTTTAGAAAAACTAAAAACACATTTTGATATTTGAGACACCCGACAGATGTGACATCAATTACCATTTATGAATAATGCTATTAATTTTTCACTTTATCTCCTCTACTGAAATTCAGTTTATGAAAGTAGTTAATAATGGTGTTTATTGATTGATTTTAAAGAAGTTGAATTTTTCTAAGGAAATATGATCTCTCTCTCTCTCTCTCTCTCTCTCTCTCTCTCTCTCTCTCTCTCTCTCTCTCTCTTTCTCTCTCTCTCTCTCTCTCTCTAGCCTTATATATCCGCAAACCTATATGCAAGCACAGCAAACACACACGTATATATATATATATATATATATATATATATATATATATATATATATATATATATATATATATATATATATACATTTTTTTTTTTTTGGGGGGGGGGGCGGGGCTCAAGCCATGTCGTCCTGATGGAAGTTCCTTAAAGTAGCTTCCTAAGGGAAATATGTACTACAGTGATATTCCCAGAGAATTTTACCTTTAGGTATCCAGAATTCTAACTCCTGCCGCGAATATCCTTAAAATTTCTCCAAAGGATATCGCATAATATCAGCGGACGCATTCTTGACACGCCTCCATAGCAATCTGCACCCCAAACAGCGTTTTGACTTCGAGGAAGATGTGGCAAAAGGGAGCCGTCCAAAGGCTCTCCCCGCTCTCGTAATGCTATTAGGAATACAACAACGCCATTCCCACGACGGCGGACATTCCTTTTTTTGTAGCGATTTAGCTCGGTGATATTTCCTGGTGATCTAACTTTTCGATGGTTTTACAGGATTATCATTATGCTTTCGCCATCATCTTCCGCCTCTGGAAAGTTGAGTATCAGGTCTTTACTATAAGTATATTTGAGCTCCTGTTTCACAATGAAATTAGAGTATTTTATTGTGTTTAAGAGCTAGGCCAGTTACTGGAGGCGCCATGGCGCCGTTGTTCATTAGGCATGTGTTATTTAGATAGCAGAATGACTTCTAGTTTTTAATAGCTTTATTCAATTATTTTAATTATCTAGCTATTTAGGCAATTACTCTTGTAAAATTTTGATAATGTGCATAATTTTTGTTTCCCTTCTCCCTGTCGATCGTATAGTTAGTTTCGGTGATTTAGGTAACCGAGATCTCGTATAGCCTAGGTAACCTTACCTAGACATTTTACTATACGTTCAGACTTTCCACGGTTACCCTCGTGTTTTGTTTTCATTCACTGGGGACTGATAACTCCTATAATGTTATGAAACATTACACGTCTCTTTGGAGACTTAAGGGTAATCTCTTTCCCTCTGAGTGTAGCCTCAGGCTACAACCCTAATAGCCGTGCCTTGAATTTTATTCAGACAAGGCTAACTTAGGGTTTGTTCTGCCTCTTCCCTTAACCGTTGGTTGTGGTATACCTTAGGGTTTTGGGATTTAGTCAGAATCTCAGAGTATTTAGTCTTATGTCGGCGACCTGCCGGAAGGGCGAATGGGTTATAGGATACCATCATTCCCCTGCTGAGTAGGTGGCCGGCAATGGAGGTTAGCCCTCATTAGCCACACTTGAATTTATGGTAGGATACCATCTTCTCCTTGCGACTAAAAGACTAGTCCTATGCCACAGTGCTCCGGGCTTTAGCCTAGGATACGTGCACTGGAACTCTGTTTCATCTTTGTTAAGAGGAGGCGGCAGTGCTGCCATCTCCTTAACTGTGTCGGCAATCTCTGGGTTGGAGAACTGAGTCTCTCCTGTTCCCTGGGATTCTGCCGATACCGAAACAGAGTTTCTTTTACAGGTGGTAGGATTGACAATTTTTGCCAGTTCCTTTCACACTCGTTACAGGACCCTGTTCCCTACCCCGCTGTCCTCTTTTGATGGCTTAGCCATTGTCTTTCTTTAGGCTGGCATCTTGCAACCTTACTTTGCTGGTAGGTTGCCGGAGCCAGCCAGACTCCCTCTCAAGCCATGTCTTTGGCTGACAGCAGAGCATACTACCACCAACCCCATCATCTGTCGGCAATTGCCGGGCTAGCCGGCAACTGCCGGCCCAACTGGCAGCCAAGATGGCTGCTGGTGACCATGATGGACGTGAGAGGGAAGTCCCTTCTCTTCCCAAGGTTCCCCAGTCCTCCCTTGGACTGCTGCTACAGATCCTGTTGCCAGGGTACTGCTGGCCAGGCCGGCACAGATAGCGCTTACTTAGTTGGCAGCACGCCGACTATACTGGTACTGCTGGACTTGCCAGCCGGCAGTGTATCAGCGATACCTTGTCGGCAATAGTACTGTAGCTGCATGGAAGCCTGAATGGTACGTTCTCCCCTTCTATTAAAACCTTCTCTCTGCAGTCAAATTAGACTTTTACATCCTCAATTACTGTATACATTCACAGTAAGGAGTAGCCTTTTTTCCATGCTATCTCTCTCTCTCTAGCTAGCATGCCGGGTATGCCGGCAAGACCTAGCTATGCCAGCTACATGCTGGCTGAACTACTGTATATTTTATACAGGTAGCCAGTATATCTGCATTATAAAATATACTGCAGATAGAAAACTACTATATAGTTTATACTAGTAGTTATTTCCAATATATTTTGGATATCCAACACAGGCATTTGCTGAGACCAATCCTATATTGAATGAATATGATTTATTCAATATCCTGATTAGAAATCAGTATTAGGATTACCCTACAATATTAAACACTTCAAGGCAGGAGTAATACACTGCTAACCCTTGAAGGGTGCAGCCTTTTTCCTTGAGTCTCCCTGATCAGGAAACTATATATTTTAATATAGTAGGAAGACTACAGCAAATAAGCTGAGTGGGATATACAAATATATGTCTTTATTTTCCTAGTCCAGCTGGCTTCATGCTAGATGGACCATACTGTCATATGCTACTATGAAGGCAGCATAATGACTTGACTACAATACATGATGTATAGTAGCCAGTAAATTACAATATAGACTTGCTGCAATTAGAAAACTACATTACCATGATACCGTAGTATTTTCTGACATACCATGGGTACCCTTGTACGAACATTCTGCTGGTACCGTTCATATATCGAATGAATAGTTTTCTTCAATATTCTGATCGAGAATCAGTCATCCTGACCCCACAGTATTAACATTATTTTGGGACAGTAGTTTGATACTTCTCTACCCCTAGGGGTAAGAGTCCTTTTACTTGGAGTTACTCTATATAGAAATATCCATGTAATTAATACTGAGGGGAGGCAACAGCATTTGCGCACAGGGGTACACAAGTATGTATCTCCTACTATCCCTTTATAGCTTACTATCCTAAGCTACTCTATTGTAAAGGACATTAGCACGTTCGATTATCAAGGAGATAATCCATTGTATACTCATTTGGTTTTCCTTTCTTTACAGGAGGAACACCAGATACCTTGTGCTGCAATCCTCTGCAAGGCCAAGAATAAGCATTTTTACGGCCATAATACTTGTAGGTTTCATGGCCCCTTCAATATTATTTCTGGATCCCTACATTATTGGAACCCACATGTTTGCAATATATGTTGGACATTAATGTCCAAATGTTTTGAAAATCCCAAGTCTACGGAGATTAGGGATACAGCTCAATATAAATTACGCAACTGGTTGAGAGGCTTTCAAAACATCTCTTCGGGACCTTTCCTACTTAATGATAGGATGCGTAATCTACTATTTCCGGAAGCAATTGAGGAAACATTAGTGCCTCAGGAGCCAACTACATCCCCTGACGGCCAGAAAACCTTTGGGATTAAGGGCAAGAAGTGCCCCAGGGTAGAAGAGGAAAATGTTGTGTCGGAATTTTCTCCGCCTATGCCGGCTATAGAGCCATCGATGTCGACATCTTCGTCTTCTACCCCTCTATTGGATAATGTGGTACAATTTTGTATCCAGCTGAAGAATCAAATAGAGAGCTTTCGTAAACAAAACAAAAAGCATGAAGAAAAACGCAAGATAGAGCCTCGTAAAGCTTCTCTTGTCGCTTCCCAGGGGTCAGTCATACGACCCTTGAATCAAGACCTACCAACATGCTCCATAACCAATCCCTGGAGGTTTGCAGAGCAGATGCCGATTTCAATTGGAAATCTCTACATCTCAGAGAAAAAAGATGCTGTTCCTTTGGACAAAATTCAATTTTGGCCAAGCTTTGATGCTTTCCCTAATTGTTGGGTTCGACTGAAGTACGAACCATAGTCAAAAAAAGGAGTGGAACTAAAGGAGGTCTTGATTCTCGACCATGATAAGGCACAGACTATCCTTTCAGGTAGTCTGAGAAAGGCGGGTTATTCAGAGTCGAAGGTATTCTCACTGAATAACACTCACCCTTCTTTTCTTGCTCCTACTTCACTCTCATTCCCCTTTATGGGGAAGGCATTTACTTCTGTTGCCAAAGCGGTAGAGGCGGGTAAGCCATGTTCCACACTCGATGAGTGCAAGCCTTTGTCACCAGCTTTTCCCGGACAGGAAAAGGATTGGAAGGAAGTCCATTTGACATTTTCAGTAGGAAAATTAGACAAGGACATCGCAAGTCGAAAATTCAACGTATGTCTCCCTAAATTATCTGAGTTGCTCTTGTGTAATGAACATGAGTCAAAGGAGAGACTTGCGACATCCCTTTCTCTACAAAACTACATAGAGTTGTGTTCAACCTACGATAGTACCCCAGACATGCTCATGGTCATAGCCAAAATGCATATGGCTATCTTGGTGAAGGACCTTTACGCCTTTATGAAGGCCAGGAGAGCATTTAGAGTGTTTGTGTTCTCTGACGCAACAGTGAAACATGAAACAAGGAAGCTACTATCATCCAACATCTGGGGTAAAGACCTCTTCCCACACGAGGTCATTAAGGAAGTAATTAAGAACGCCACCATGGAGAACATAAGTCTTTTCCATAAATGGGGCATTCCTTCAAAGAGAAAATCTTCTGTGGTTGTTGGTCCCCAACCTAAAAAGAAGATCGAAAATGCTGGAAATATCCGGGCTCCTCAACATCCCATTATTCCAGTGACCACAGTGCTACAGGCAGATGGTCAAAAGTCTAAGCCTACTGACTACTCGAAGCATAAAGACACTTCGGCTAGGAGTAACTTTCCCCCAGGATCGCAGGACCTTCGATCCTTCTATCCAAAGCCTATTCAAGATGAGCCCTTGATGGGAAACAGAAATGTCCCCACGATCATTTCCTTACCTTCTCCTACAGTTCAAAACCCTCCTGGAGAAGTATACCTGAGAGCTATAGAGCATACAGGTGGTAAGAAAACTATAGCACCTCGAGTTCCAGGGAAGGCTATTTTGTGTTCACGAGAAGGACTCAAGATATCAATGAGTCATTCTGAACTTGTCGCCACTTAACAAGTTCATAAAAAAAACAGCAAGTTCTGAATGTTAATCCTTCTGAACATATGGACCTTGTTCCAATTAGGGGTTTTCGTAGTCTTGTCAGACCTGAAAGGTGTCCTTCGGAACCTTCCAGTCAACCACCCCCCTTCCTCCTATCTAGAATTCATGTTACAGAGAGTAACATTCATCCTAGGAAAGATACGTGTGGGACTCACAGTCCTAAGTATCTTCAAAGGATTGACGAACTTAGTCACGTTAAAGTCAAGCCTAGAAATAGTTCAGGTATTAATATACCTGATCAAGAGGCTGGAGTGGGCAGCACCCGAAGTGTCCAGTCAATGTGCATTCAAGAGATGACCCGGTTCCTGGGACATCACGGATGCAAGATAAGCTTCTAGAAGTCTCGAATTTCTCCAGCTCAGGGGTTTCATTGTTTAAAAAACCATCAAAGCCCTCCGTCACATCAACTCTCCTCTCCTTTTGACATATAAAAGGAGCTCATGAGGTCTGTCAAGAGACTCAGGTATTCAGTCAGAATACCAAAACGCCAACAGGAAAAAACGCTAAACTTTCCCCAGTTCGCTATAGTGACAGACCTGGTGCGAAGGGCACACCGGAATGATGCGTTAAGAGCTTGGAGAAAACACGCATCAAACGCTCGAAGAGATAAAAAAAGACTGAGATTGGTCCCTCTTTCATCGCTTCTCTAACAGAAATTAAAGCACGAAAGTCCCAAGACTATGCTGGTCCTTTCATGGGTGGGGAAGCTCCCTCCACACAGATCAGGCTCCCTACGACTGATCTGGGACACCAAAGCGATAATAAGACGTCACATTCGAACGTCTCATTCAGTCTTGGTGAAGTTACCCATCCCTCTCTTAAAGGGTCGGCACCTACCAGCAGTTCATTTACAACTGATCCACGATGTGACTGTGGATACTCTATTTCGATACAAACTGATAGAGTTGGAATGGTCCATGGGCACAGACATATTCCCTCCTAGATGGGAACAAGTCCCGGAACTGCAATTCGACCTCTTCATCACGAGCATCTTTAAGAAACTACCTCGCTATATAGCCCCATACGAGGATCCTCTAGTGGGGCCGATAGACTAGATGAGGCTGGTCCTAGCTCTGACCCTAGATATATTTCCGAAGATTCAGAAATTAACTGACTTCGTTTTTTTTACAGAGAACCCAAACCCTTCATTTCATGATTTTCTCGCTCAAGCAATTAGGAAAAGGTTTGGGATCTCAAAAGGAAATACAGAATTCTTAGAAGAATACAAGGCCAAGTCAACTAGAAGACAATATGAGTCTTCCTGGAAAAAGAGGGTTGCGTTTGTCAAAGCAAAAGGACCGAAAGAAATTTCAATAAACTTCTGTCTGTCCTTCTTTGTCCACCTTCATAGCCAAGGTCTGTCGGCCAATACGATAAATACGTGCAAGTCAGCCTTGACTAGGCCTCTCCTATATGCCTTTCAAGTGGATCTGGCGATTGAAATCTTTAATAAGATTCCAAAGGCATGTGCTAGGCTTAAGCCCGCGGTACCACCAAAGCCCATCTCTTGGTCTTTGGACAAGGTCTTACATTATGCCTCATATGTGAACAATGAAGATGGTTCTCTTAAGGATCTAACCCAAAAGGTTACTTTTCTGTTCGCTATCGCCTCAGGGGCTAGAGTTAGTGAAATAGCAGCCCTATCCAGAGATGAGGGTCACATTCAGTTCACGGAAGTAGAAGAACTGAATCTATTTCCTGATCCATCCTTTCGCGCTAAAAGCGAGCTACCCACTAAGAGGTGGGGTCCCTGGAGAATCTGCCCTCTTAAGGAATATGTCTCTCTATGTCCTGTAGAGTATCTAAAGGTCTATCTTCGTAGAACTTCAGACTTCAGGGGAGGACAGCTCTTTAAAGGAGAAACTTCTGGATCAAATTTATCCATAAAAAAACTAAGGATATAGTGACAAGATTCCGAAACGAGAATGAAAAGAAAGCCGCTCATAAGGCATCTCTCTTATCCTGTTTCAAGTGTGTATCTGATGAAGGTGGTAATGCTCTCTTTATTCCTCGTAGCGATATACGAGGTGCTACAGATACTGTATTATAGGGAGGGGGCAATAAGCCCTTTTACGATAAAAGGAAGGGCGTGTCAATCAGGACGACATGGCTACCTCACACAAAAATAGATTTTTCGCTTTGCTCAAAATCCGTTTGTTGGGCTAAGGCTATGTCGTCCTGATGGAAGTTTACCAGAGCATTACTCTATCTATGGATTTTCAATCAGTGCCGTACTCTCAAGAAAGTATTTTCCTGGTCCGTCTAGACCTAGATACCTATGATATTACCGTCATACATCATTTCATCTAAGCATGAACTATGTTAGCGCTCCCTGCCCCCTAGACTCTGGAAAAGTCTCTAGGAGTACATAATAACATATGGGTGACAAAATGACAAGCTTGTATAGTGGTCTCGCCCTATACATTATAAAGCAAAGTTTGTATAAAAGTCGCCAAAGTCAGAATGAATTTGTGACACCTTCCCCAATATGACTACTCTTAATAGTTATCAGATAAAGGTCATATCCGCATAGGAACAAATTTGCATCCCGGCCACTCTCCCGTTAGGGTAACACCTCAACCCTTCCTATGGAAGGGTTAAAAAGAGTGGACTTTTGCTTGAATCAGGGAACAATTTTAAAAGACATACCATGATAAAAATATCCATATTTTAATCTTAATGCTCCATACATATCTAATAAAAATGAGTGTGGGCGAATAAAACGCAGGGTTCACTGTGAACCATTTTATTAAAATTTAATAAACATGCATATCAGATCTACCTTTATAAAATTTTTAAAAAGTGGATTGTATCCATTAAAGCACAAAGAAAACAGTCAAATATTGTTTCATCTACCATGAAACAGATTTGCCACTTCAATTGAATCATTGATAATTCTACAGTCTGTATACTGTTTAATAACACTAGCATAAGAAACGCTTTGCACAAGTGTCCGTATTATGCTATAGTTCACCAACGTCAATGGAACAGTCCATAAGGACACTTTCGTGACCTATCGCTAGGTGTGTAGTACACACAGTGACTACACACCCCCCCTATTAATTAATCATCCAAAATTAATTACACTGTTCCTCGCAGAATTAAAACAGAAGGTTAAAGGATTCTACCTGCTGCTACCAATGATTACTTGAGTTTCTCCACTTGCTTCGCATAGTGCATAAAGAACACCTTGGATAACCAGCAGCTGGTGTATGAACAAAGATGTTCAAGGTCCATAAAAATAAGGAAATTTTATGGAAGAAGCAACTCCTCTCGGATCATGACTAGCGGGTGTACTGTCAGGACCCGATTTGCGAATGACACAGGTGAGTTTTGCCCTTGGTTATAGATAACTTTGAGCTCAAGGTTTCTCCTCTGAACAGCTGTTCTCCCATAAAGTCTGAAGTTCTATGAAGATAGACCTTTAGGCACCCCACTGGACATAGAGATACATCTCCCTTCAGAGGGCATGTTCTTGGTAAGAAATGTTGGGTCTGGAAATAGATTCAGTTAACAATAGTATTGTGTCAGCAGCTCACCCTTTCCTCCTCACTAGGGAGAGAAAATCATGAGATTTAGGTTTCTGGTTTTCTGTGAATAAGCGAAGACGGTCGACTTCTGTACTCGCTGAGACAGGGATGGATCCGGTAGAGGTACAAATTTTAGGCGTAGTTCCAATACCAGAGGGAACCACGCGCTATTTCGCCACTTGTGGGCCACTATTGCCGCCTTCCCTTTGAAGTATCTCAGTTTGTCAAGGACCTTCAAGAGGAGGTTGAGCAGAGGGAACAGATAAATACTGGACCAAGCTGTTGACGCCTTGTCCGAGCACTGCACCAATAGTAACGTCGCCGGCATCGTTGGAGAGGAGAGGGGCAGCTAGAATAGGAAAAGTGAGAGCAGCAGCGGTTGATAGGGCCTTCTTTGCATTGAAGAAGGGCGCTTCTTGAAGAGGACCCTACTTCAGGTCTTTTGGCTTGCCCTTGAGGGAGGCGTAGAAGGAGCAAGAGAGGTGGCAATATCTGGAAGAAATCGGTGGTAATAGTTGATCATGCCAAAGAATTCCTGCAGATCTTTGACGGTCGAGAGCGTGGGGAAGTTCTGAACGCCTGCTACCTTCTCAAGGAGTGGATGGACTCCTTCATGAGTGATGCGGTGCCCTAGAAAAGACATTTTGTTAGCGCCAAAGGTACACTTGTCGTACCAGACTACAAGGATGTTTTGTTACAGGCGGTCGAACAGGATGCACAGTTGACGGAGGTGTTCCTCTTTTGAGGAAGAGAACACAAGTATGTCATCCATATAACATACAGAGAAGGGGAGGTCCCCTAAGATGCCATCCATGAGACGTTGAAAAGTGGCTCCAGCATTACAAAGGCCAAAACAAGAGTAATTGAAGATTTATGTACCAAACGGAGTGGTGATGGCGGTCTTGGGGATGTCTTTTGGTTCAAAGGCACCTGATAATACCCCTTCAGGAGGTTGAGCGTGGAGAAAACCTTCGCTTTGTGCAGGTAGGAAGTCACGTCAGCGATGTTTGCGAGGGGGTATTGATCCAAATGTTTGAATGTTCAGGTGCCTCTAATCCCCTCACGGACAGAGGGAGCCGTCTTTCTTCAAAACAATGTGTAAGTGTGACGACCATGGGCTGGAGGCCTTTTGGCATAGACTCATTTCTTCCCTTTCAGTGAACGTTTGCTTGGCGCCTTCCAATCGATCCGGTACCAGACCTCTGAATTTTGCGGAAACTTGGGGTCCCATCGTCTTGATATGGTGATAAATACTGTGCTTGGCCTCAGCTGTGGGCATTTGGAGAAGTTCTGGACGGAAAACTTCTGGGTACGACATAAGAAGGTGGGTGTAGGCATAGGTGGTTGCGCTGATGTGGAAAGTGAGGCTGGAGGGGGCGGGATGAAGAGGTGTCGACAAGTACGAGTTTACGTTGACCAATCGTCAGAGCGCGACATCGACCAGAAGGTGGAAATGAGAGAGGAAATCTGCACCAAGGAATGGCAATGTGATGTCAGCAATGAGAAACTTCCAATTAAATTTACCGTTTCCAAACGATAATGTGAGGTTCTCGTAACCGTAGGTGGGTATCGCAGATCTGTTGGCAGCTACCAGGTGGATGTCGGTAGACGTAGACAGACTACATCGTGTTCTAAAGAGTTCCCTTGGCAAAAGAGAACGACAAGCACCCGTGTCTACCCAAAATCGCACCCCCGTTCCTGCATCATGTATAAAGAAAAGATTGATGGCCTACTTACATGTTTTAGGCCACTGACAATCCTTGGCCAATGTCTTCAAGGCTGCCCTTAATCTGTAGTGGTAGTAGCAAAACTGCGGCCAATGGGCGGCAGTGAGTGACTGTAGAAGTCCTTGGTTGAGGCGCGAGCGAGTGGTGGGTGATGGGTGGCTTTGTTGCCGCTCTGCCACGTCACAGGGTAGGCGTGTATGTCCTACGGCATTCACGTCAGCTTTGGTTGACGTTAAATGGGATTCTTCTTTGTCAGGAGTGGAGGCGTTGATGGAGGTCTTGAAGGTCAGGAAGTAGCTCTCCATAAGGGCGTTGGCTTTGGTCATGAAGTCCTTTA
>NC_090729.1:60388222-60393222 GCF_036898095.1 Palaemon carinicauda | reverse complement strand
ACTGTTCTTGAAATTTTCTATTCTAACTGTTTATTACTTGTCATACCGTTTATTTAATTTCTTATTTAATTTCTTCACTGTATTTGATTTATCTTGCTTTTCCTACTAAAGTTATAGTATAGCTAGTAATGATAATAATAATAATAATACATTCTCTTTCAATATAAGCCGAACTGCAACTAGACAGCTAGGGCGGGAAAACAAGCAACCAGTGTTGTGGTTCAGTTTGGCCGCTAGTAATTTTTTTCAGCGCTACTACTTCTTCACGAGGCTGATACATGAATCATTGGTGTTTATTTGGCTTCAGTCGGCTCAGAACTTATTTTTAGAGAGATGTAAAGAATTATGTGTCAAGTCAATATTGAAATAGTAAAACTAATGTTATCCTTTGTTTATTTTACCCTCTTTACACCACAGATATAAGCGTTTGCCAGTAAAACGTTTTCAGATTTCATATATGTTTTTTACTGGTACTGAGATAATTTTTTTTTCTATTATGCTTTTAGGAATTAAGAATACCGTACTCTCTCTCTCTCTCTCTCTCTCTCCTCTCTCTCTCTCTCCTCTCTCTCTCTCTCTCTCTCTCTCTCTCTTTAAGCTGCTATAAAATGCTTCTTCAGCAACCGGGCCGGAGATCTTAAAGGACTCTCAAATTGCAAACAGGAAAGCAGATGCATAATGCATATAATCAGGCGAGACGATAAACATATTAGATGCTTCGAAAGCCAAGAGAACCCGGACGAAAAACCTCGCCCAAGATAATAAAAAAGAAAAGAAATAAAATGATTATATTAGTGATGATGAAAGATGCAGCGTGTGTATGGGACGCAACTGGGATTATTGATGAGCCAAAAAGCTTTGCCTAACGAAGCTTAAAATTCGTAATCTTTCCGTCTTTGGTTGGCGGTGTTTCGAAGCAGGGAGAGAAACGGTCCATTACACATCCTCATGCTGGGGGATTGGAAGGGAGGGAGAGAAAGGGAAAGAAAAACGGGAAGCATAGAGAGGGAGAGAAATAGAGGGAGCGGCGAGAGGTAGAAAGAGGGTGAGAATGAGAGAAAGCAGAGAAAGGGAGAGGGAAAGAAAGGAAGGGAAAAATGTTCGGGAAATGAAACGCAAGAGACTGGAAACAAAAAGTTAACAGGGATGAGGGAAACATTAGGGAATAAAATAGAAATAAGGAGTAAGAACAGTGAACTGAAGAAAAAGATGGAAAGTGTTGGAAAATGGATGGAATAGGAAAAGGAATGAGATTAGAAGGATGTGGGAGATAAAATAAAAAAAAAAAAAAAGGAAAAGTATAATAAAAAGAAGTAGATGGATTGGAGTAAAAATATGTAGAGGACGTTATATGAAAAAGATGGGAAGGAATGTGAAAAGAAAGATTATGGAAGGTGGTGAAAACGATGAACTAGACAGATAAGGATATGACTGAAACAGAGGAAATGTAATAAAAAAGGAAATGAATTTTTACCAAAAGTAAAACAAGAAAAGATAATGAAACAATTAGCAGGAAATTGAATTAAATTAGAAAATAAACCAAATGGATGAATAATGACAAGTGATAAACTGGGATATTATGTAAAGAGTGATACGAGTGAAAGTAGAGAGAAATATGTGGAAGCTAGGAGAGAGGATCGAGATTAGGCCTAGATGAATGAAAAGTTATACAATGATAATAAAAGAGCGTACATAGGAGAGGTATAATTACATGTTTTGGGAATGAAGTGGGAGTAAATAAGAAAATACAAAATTGGGATGGACAAGGAAAAGGAAATGATAAGAATGAGGGGGGCAACAAATGAACTATGAACGAAAATATTGTAGAAATATACAAAAATAAAAAAAAGGATGGGGACAGGAGTAATCTTATTTTTATATATATTTAAAGAGAGGTAATCAAACTGAGTTAAACCAAAAAGGGGGGTGGAGGAATTTGTGCAACGAAGAAAAAAAAGTGGGAACAGCATAAGGAGCGGAAATATATTAGGGAATATCATCAAAGAAGAGGAAAAAGGAGATTAAAAGGAATATTTTAGCTACACTCAAACGACTATTACAACAGAGGAAAATTTGAGTGTTGATTAAAAAAGAAAAAAAAAGTGTACCAGTGTAAATAAAAGATAGAAATGTGGGGGACTAAGAACCACGACAATATAAGAAACATTTCAGAGACAATATGAAAGTTGAGATAAAGTCATAGGACTAGAATTTCAGATACAGATAAATAGTAAATATTGGTCAAAATTTTCTTGGAACTAGGTACAATGGTTTTTCTACACGGTTATATGAGCCAAAACTACATGAATGCAGATAACATCGTTTGATTAAAGTTTTAAGGAAAAAAACTGGCAAGAAAATGAGGTGTAAAGCTATTACAAGATCATTGTATAGAAGTATAAAAGTAAATAGATATCTTTTGAGATCCAGAAACCCCGAAGTCAGCAAAATTATTTTTAAATGTTAAATGTATAACAAAATTAATCAAGCATCTAAACAGTTCATATAAAATTAAACCGTAAGGTTCGACTATTGTTGAGCTGGAACAGACAGAGAGAGAGAGAGAGAGAGAGAGAGAGAGAGAGAGAGAGAGAGAGAGAGAGAGAGAGAGAGTTATTATGAATATAAAAGTGTTCTTTCTCACAGGAGAGGTGAGGATTCAATTACCATTTTTAATGAATGACTACATTTTGACCTAGTACTCTCTCTCTCTCTCTCTCTCTCTCTCTCTCTCTCTCTCTCTCTCTCTCTCTCTCTCTCTCTCTCTCTCTCTCTCTCTCTCTCTCTCTCTCTCTCTCTCTTGTTTTGTTCCTATCTCTCTATAAACTGAAACAAACAATTATGCAAAGGATATATAAAGCTTCACCATCTTTTATTCATGCAAGAGAAAAAGAATGTTAGTCGAATATTATCAATAAATACAAAACGAAGTGTTTCACTCCCGAGCTGTTAGCAGACAGCGAAATTATTATCAACTTATTTGTTTGCAAATGAAACTCAACCATTAGTGAATAGTTAATAATCTTATTCAAGATAAGCAATCCTCAGATTAATGTGTATGGTAATAGCATTTTTCATTTCAATAAGGTAATGAATGATTCGATATATTTAACTTTGAGGTTATTTAGTTCATCAGTGTTTCCGGTATGTAATATCAAGTAAATACTGTGTTAATATGGTCATTAAAAATTCAAAAACCTTATTTAGATCTTTCTTAAAAAAAGAAAAAAAAAGTTGTATAGTAAAAACCTTCTGGATGAAAATCAAAAGCTACCAAGAAGAGTCAATACTCACTATCCCTTAATAAAAGTTATGAATTTTCAAACTCTAAATGCGAGGAATAGGACAAGGAATGTTTTTGTATGTTTTAATTTTCCTTTATGCTTGCCACAAGTTCCTTTTTTCTCTTTTGCACTACTGTTCTCCACAAAATCATCATAATCCTGGTTCCCTTTTTTGGAGGTCGTATAACCTATCGGAAGTGATAACTTACCGATGGGTATATTCATTTGAAAGGTACTTTTCCCTAATGTTTCTGTTGCATCTCGGCTTCTTCTTTTCTTTTATTATTGCCTATGCACACAAGCGTCATTACGTACCCAGCTTCATTTCATTGTTATTGCAATTGGAGTTTGTCATATAATCTTGTATTTCCATTGTTGCTTACTGAAAATTCAGTAAGCAGCCTGTTGTTTTATGAACAACGGGCCGGGTGAGCACGATTGTTACCTACATGTTTAAATTCTTCTCCCTTTTTTCTTTTACCTTTACATTAAACATCCATTAACTGATAATGTTAACTTATGGAATAAATCTTCACAGAAAAATATTTTTTTGTTTTCAAGATATAACAGGATCCAACTCTCACTGCTTCTGACGAAGCTTACTGCATTTGCACCTGCTACTTAAGCAACATTCTCAAACTTGCAAATAGCAAAAATGTTTCACCACGGAACTAGGATGCCTTTTATAATGTTCAAACATTTAAATTTTTCCTCTCATACCTTTTACATTTCGATGGCTCTCGGATTTCCAAAGACAAACATAATTTTGCGTGATTATTCTTCAATCCTCGTTCGCAATAGTTTATCCTATGACCTAAAGCAACTAGATTTCTTATGCATCATCGTTGGCCATCGTCTAAAGTCTGCAATAAATTACCCTTTTCATTGATAAAAGACTTTCACTCCTATCAATTTTCCAATTCCCGATGCTTCCAATTACTGCAGTGGAACCATTAGCTTAAGTAAAGGTACTGTATGTATTAGTAAGCCCCATTTACTAATGTCATCTTAGAGGAATTTTTACTCATATTTTATTTCCCAGAAATAATCCAAACAGCTATCCATCCTTTGGAACAAGTTGCTGAATACAAAAACTTTTTATTTATTTTCTTTTAAATACATCTCGACACAAGTAGCCAGAAAAGGGTTAGAAAAGATTTCCATTTCCATACAGTTATTGAAAAAAAAATAGTAACATTTATAAGAAGAGAAATAAGACTAATCCTCATATGTCTTCTTGTTAAACAAGTTTGAAATATGACAGGTTAAAAAATATTTTCCTCAAAAGTGTCCAGAAAGTATTCAAAAACGGGAAATATACAATTCTGTACCTTTTTTTTTTTATTAATTTTTTCATGAATTTTATCTTCTTATTTTTATTCAATTGCTGTAGAACAAACGTGGACTGAGAAGAAAAAATTCCACATTTTTTTTTTTTTTTTTAATTAACGAGAGACTGTTGCAGAGCCCACTAACTAATGCATTGTTTAGAAATTGAGCAAAAACAGAACAATACTACTATGAGATTCAGGGCCTCTGTAACACGGTTTTTTCGCAATAACTTTTTTTCTATGAATTTCATAAATATAACGCTTATTCAGAATGCACATTATATCTACACATAAATTTTGACTATATTCTGCATTACGTAGGTTGAATAAATTTGGTACTTTATTAAGTAAAAGTGACGATTTTTGAAGACGGGCCAACTTACTC
>NC_090729.1:60378222-60383222 GCF_036898095.1 Palaemon carinicauda | reverse complement strand
CATCCTGACTGTTTTCCAATAGAATCTCCAACAACAAAAGTCATGAAATTTTGTAGAAATCCTACGTTTTCTTTATTGTCTATACTCCGAAGTATCAAAACAAAAAGCTGTTGAACTCTTCTCCACCTCATCCCACAAAGCATCAGAACAAGATGAACCAGAACGCATCTCATCAAGCTGAACTGCTACAGTTTTAGTTAATTATATAGTTTTTGTTGCCAAAACAAAGTTAGCTGACTGTAGTAAATCTAATAAAAAAATTAACATATTTCTAAAAGAGTAAGCATACTGAAATTAGCTCAACATATTTCTTAATTGAGTTTGATTAAGATGTAATAGAGAAAAAGAATTATATCGATAATTTTACAATGGATAAATGTAGTTAAATTTAACATACGCATATCTTTGCACATAATTCCAGATTGATTAATAAGTCTGAATTCATTTTAGCATGGCAGCAAAATTAGGGAATCTGGAATATGTGAGAATTCGTCCATGTAATATTCATGAAAACATTCATGCATAAATACGCATAAATATATACATATACAGTATCAAAACGCACAGGAAACATATAGCCTTACTGAAGGATTAGAACATAAGATAGTTACAACCCAAAGAGCTATAAAAAAAATGGATGATGGTAATAACATTAACACTAGGAGACAGAAGAAATAGCTGCATGGATAAATGACCAAATTAAATTAAAGAAAAAACAAAAGTAGACATGTTCAGGACATATAATGAGAATGACATACAGTAGATGGGCATTAGGAATAACAAAATGGGTATGAACTAAGATTTGCTGGTATAAATTGTCATGGGATGATCATTAACAGAAATGAGTGGAAGGGTATGTCTGAGGCTTTTGTTCTGAAGTGGTCTAATAACGAAGGATGATGATGTTGCTACAAACACACACAAATGCTGTGTATATATATATATATATATATATATATATATATATATATATATATATATATATATATATATATATATATATATTATATATATATATATATATATATATATATATATATATATATATATCATCATCATCATCATCATCATTACCATCATGTCATCCTACACCTATTGACGCAAAGGGCCTCGGTTAGATTTCACCAGTCGTCTCTATCTTGACCTTTTAATTCCACACTTCTCCATTCTTCATCTCCTACTTCACGCTTCATAGTCCTCAGCTAAGTAGATCTGGGTCTTTCAACTCTTCTCGTGACTTGTGAAGCCCAGCTATAAACGATTGGTAAACTAATCTCTCTTGGGGAGTGCGAAGAGCATGACCAAATCATAAACATCTACCCCTTGTCATGATCTCATCTACAAATGGCACTCAAATAATATCTGTAATAGTTTCATTTCTAATCCAGTTTTGCCATTTAACTCCCAATATAAATCTAATGAATTTGTTCTCAAATTTACTAAAACTGTTGAGATTGTTTCATTGTCATATCACAACTCATGTCTGTACAGTTTCACCAATCTCAATAAACTAAAGTATAGTCTGATTTTTATATGAAATTTCAGGCGATTTGAATTTAAAAATTTTACTCGGCCTAGTCATTGTCTGATTTTTCAATCTTTCACTAAACTCTAATACTAAAGACCATGTATTGAAGATCATAGTTCCTAAATACTTAAATGATTCTACCTCATTAATCCTTTCTCCTTCAAATGATATTTCATCTTCCATTGCATACTCCGATCTCTCCATCTCTGTCTTTCTTCTGTTTATCTTGAGCCCAACCTCGTGTGATATTTCATGCATTCTGGTAAGCAAGAATTGCAAATCTTATGGTTTTCTGGTAATAAGGACAGCATACCTTAGGTCTGCTAATTTCCTATCACCAATCCAGTCCAATCCTTCCCCACCATCTCCAACTGTTCTATATATATATATATATATATATATATATATATATATATATATATATATATATATATATATATATATATATATATATATATATATATATATATATATATATATATATATATATATATATAAAAAGACATTCATATGTCTGCATATAATACCATACGCTTACATATGCATTGTTTATATGCGGTATAAATACTCACACAGGTACATATATATGTATATATATATATATATATATATATATATATATATATATATATATATATATATATATATATATAATTTATATATATATATATATATATATATATATATATATATATATATATATATATATATATATATATATGTATATATACATATATATATATATATATATATATATATATATATATATATATATATATATATATATATATATATACACACACACATATATATATATATATATATATATATATATATATATATATATATATATATATATATATATATATATATATATAATATATATATATATATATATATGTGTGTGTGTAGAAATCACGAAAGCTGACACCTGATGAATATAAAATGTATAATAGCCATGAAAGGAAAAATTAAAAAGACTTGATTGGAGTTAGTACTTTCATCCACTCAGGACATTCTCAAACTCAGCAATGAGAATACATATACAAAGACATCGTATTTATACTGGAGAAGGGGATCCAACAACTGTCAGTTTCTTAATAATTCCGGAGAAGTCAGATTTTAGATAAAAGGATAATACCGGATTAACGGAAAACAAACCTGGGCTTAGATTCAAATTTCTACCTTGAGTACAGGAGATTAAAAATGATTCAACAATATTCCATTCGAAATAGTCATTTACATGGATTACTTTTTCCGTCTTTGACCAACCAATTCTTTGACTTGACCCTAACCAGTGGGAGGCCAAAGCATTATTAAGAGAACCCCTGGAGACGGTCACCTGATGCTGTTTTAATCTGACTGGTATACTTTTTGATGTTTGGCCAACATAAAATAGGTTACACTCTGAACAAGGAATGCTATATATTACATTATCATCATTTTCAGAACTATTCCTAATTAACATGTTTTTTAATGTACAATTATATTTAAACGCTACAGCAATATCTAGTTTTTTTCAGAAGGGGTATAACAACAAACATGAAATGGCAAACAAAGCATATTGTTAATTGTTTCCTTTCTCTCTAATTGGACACTATAAAATGTTTTCTTAGCCTTATTCATACTTTTTTTTCTAAGAAATATTTGGGATAACGAAGATATGTTGCAATTTTTTCTATTTTAGTGAACTCCTCCTCAATGTAATCTGGGCTACAAATTCCCAATGCCCTAAGGTACATTGATGAAAAAACTGATTGCTTTATATTTCTAGAATGACCGGAGTAAAAATGTACATATGAAAAAATTTTTGTAGGCTTTCTATATATGGAAAACTTAAATTTATCTGTTTCTCTAACTATTAAAACATCTAGAAATGGGATACGGTTATTTTCTTCATTTTCTATAGTGAATTTTATTGATGGTACTAATGAAATAATGATTGAAACAAAACCCTCAAGATTAAAATTTTCTTCTAAAATACCTAGAACTTCATCAACATATCGATACCACACAATTTGGGAAGACCACACTGAAGGAATTAATATAGATTCCAAAAATTTCATACATATGTTGGATAAAAGTGAGGACAAAGGATTACCCATAGCCATACCTAAAACTTGTTCATAGAAATCTCCATTAAAACTAAATTTACACTTTTTAATGCACAAACAAATGACCTCAATAATAGTATGTGTTGATAAAGGTAAATCATAAGCATCTAAAATACCCGACAGAAAATCCAATAAGTCATCGACCGGCACTTTGGTAAACAATAAAGTTACATCAAAACTTACTTATCTATGTCTAGACGTAAGGTAAATTTTTCGAAAAGATCAACAGAATTTTTTATACGAGAGGTTGAAATAGATCCTAAGATTGGGGAAAGTAATTTGACTAAATATTTGGATAATTTATAGTTAATAAAACCTGTAGCACTGATAATTGGTCTGATTGGATATCCTGTTTTATGGGTTTTAATTAAACCATATAAATAAGGCAAAGACGGACCAGTAGAGATAAAGGCATTAATTAAGGATTTTCTTGTTTTAAGATAGATTTTAAGTTTTTTATTAAAATTTTTGATGACATCGTCTAAGGGATTAACTCTTAATTTTATGTAAGTGGAAACATCAGATAAAAGTACATACATCTTTTTTAAAAAAGTTGTTTTGTTCATAATAACTAATACATTAGCTTTGTCTGTTTTTGTAATATGTAATTCACAGTCTTTTTCAACGATTTTAAGGCTGTTAAAAACCATTTAGGGAAATTGCAGGTGTTTGCATATCCCATTCCCGAATAAATAAGCCCTTTAGCAATGTCGATGTTACACTGGGGAATTTTCTTAGTTTTTTTTTTCCAATTTTACAAAGGCAGAGGCAATATCTACACTATTAGGTTTTTTATTTTCTGCGAATGATAAACCATACCTCAAGGCCTTTTTTACTTCACTTGATACAGGTTTATCAGACAAATTTATAACACAATTTTTTGGGAAATTCTTGTTCCAATCACTAGCATGTATTAGTCTATTCAATTTATTTTCTAAATGAACACTTAAAACTTGTAATTTCTCTCTAATTCGGGAGGAGATCACGTTCAATACGGGTGTTCTCCAGTCAAGAGGAACATCACGCATAAAATCAAATTTAGTCTTGCGTAACTGCTTCGAAAAATTACAAAAAGTTAACCTTACGTCTAGACATAGATTAGTAAGTTTTGATGTAACTTCATTGTTTACTAAAGTGCCGGTCGATGATTTATTGGATTTCTTGTCGGGTATTTTAGATGCTTATGATTTAACTTTATCAACCCATACTATTATTGAGCTCATTTGTTTGTGCATTAAACAGTGTAAATTTAATTTCAATGGAGATTTCTATGAACAAGTTTTAGGTATGGCTATGGGTAATCCTTTGTCCCCACTTTTATCCAACATATATATGAAATTCTTTGAATCTAGATTAAT
>NC_090729.1:60368222-60373222 GCF_036898095.1 Palaemon carinicauda | reverse complement strand
AGAAAATTAAGGTATTCATACATCATTCAACTTCATTCATGGTATGAGCTCGATAGGAGTTCTCTTACTGAGGAGAGAGACTACTTGCCACTGAACCCCACCGAATAAAGAGAGTAAAAGCAATAAAACGTCTATCAAAAAATATATTTTCTTCTCAAATTTGGGTTTTCATGCGATATCAAAATCCACTGTAAAGAGTTTTATGCGTCTCCAGCTTCCTGAATACTTGGGCATTGGCCGAGGGCTTTTCGCTATCTCTATTAGGTTGCCATTACCGAAGGCAAAATGAATTTATCTCTTAAAATCGATGCACGATGAAAAAATAAAAGTTTTTGCATATCTCCATGTACTCATTTATTTACCCGACGCATTATCGCACAAAACAGCAATGTTAAAAATAAATATGAATATAAATATAAATAAGTATATATATATATATATATATATATATATATATATATATATATATATATATATATATATATATAGATAGATAGATAGATAGATAGATATATAGATAGATAGCTAGATAGATATGCAATATATATATATATATATATATATATATATATATATATATATATATATATATATATATATATATATATATATATATATATATATATATATGTATATATATATATATATACATATATATATATATATATATATATATATATATATATATATATATATATATATATATATATATATATATATATATATATTTATATATGTATATACATACATTATATATATATATATATATATATATATATATATATATATATATATATATATATACATATATATATATATATATATATATATATATATATGTATATATATATATATATATATATATATATATATATATATATATACATATATATATATATGTATATATATATATATATATATATATATATATATATATATATATATATATATATTTATATGTATATATATATATATGTATATATACATACATATATATATATATACATATATATATATATATATATATATATATATATATATATATATATATATATATATATATATATATATATATATATCTGTATGTGTGTTTGTGTTTGTAATATAAGGCTTGATAAAAAATGGGGTTTTGGAAAAACTCAGCACCAGTGGATCTTTTAAAATCATGCTTTTATGGGGGAAAATAGTTCTTTTTTTCAATTTAAAAGTTTCATATATATATATATATATATATATATATATATATATATATATATATATATATATATATATATATATATATATATATATATATATATATATATATATATATATATATATATATATATATATATATATATATATATATATATATATATATATATATATATATATATATATATATATATATATTATCTATTTTTTTATTGTTTTTTTTTTTACCTTTACTATTTGAATCTACTAATTTATTGATGTCCTCGTTCTAATTCATATTTAAGGTATCTGCCTATAATCCTTGAAAAAATTATGAGAAAGATATGAAAATTATTTGAAGGGACACGAAACACTCGTAAAAAGTAAATGATCCTCTCCAGAGACCGATTTTAAGTCGTCACTACCAATGTTAAAGTCCCATATTTCAAGGGTTAAGTAAAGTCACATCCGGACCAAGTATGTACTGTGATCAAGACTTCTTTAGCGTAGGGGACCGCCCGCTATGGTGGATAATATAACAACTTGAAAAAATTAAAGATACCGTTGCTCTTTCTACGCATGTAAAAAAAGATCGCATATGTTCTCCAGAAGTTTTAGCTAATTGTTTTTACAGATAATGAAGATCAAGAGGTCTTTGATAGAGTCGACTTCGTGTTAATTTTTCCATACATACAGCGACTTTTTCACTTATATTTCGAAATCTTGCACGTGCATCAGAGATGAAAGGCTTTGGGATAGTGTAGGCGAGCTACGATCTACGAGAAGACCAGGCAGCCAGTAATCTCCAAAGACATATAGAAGTTTTGATGGCTGTGTGTTTGTTTACTTGCAGTTTGTGTGTAGGCCTACATTGTGGGTTTACAACGTCCTTGTGAACTTTATAGCAGGGTAAAGTTACATAAGGTCAAAGAATAAACAAAGAATAGACAGACAGCAAAAAGGAAAAAAAAAACCAAAAAGAAAACAAAAGAACTAGGAAGAGAGAGGATCATGAAAAAGAATGCAAAACAGATTTTGAGCAAAGTGAAAAATCTATTTTTGATGAGAGTGCCATGTCGTCCTGATAGAAGGTTCCTTTATGTAGAATCTAAGGGATATTTGCTACAGTAATACTGCAAGAGAATTAAACCAAATCTCTCCAGGATTCTAACTCCTAGCGCATAGCAATCTACACCCAGAATAGATTTAACTCTTTGATGTAAGGAGGAAGAGTAGCAAAAGAAGGGGGTGCCGTTTTAGGTACCCGGTGGACCTCCATCCCTACTACATATACCGCGACCCCCTTCCTTTTCTTGTCGTTAAGCAGAAATGGCCGCAGATGAAGTAATTATAGGAGGGGTCAGCAATAGGGTGGGGTCATCAGGTCGACATGGCACTCTCACTCAAAAATAGATTTTTCACTTTGCTCAAAATCGGTTTTTTTTGAGGTCGGCCCTTGTTGTCCTGATGGAGGAATACCACAGTTAACTTTAAATTACTATAGCTTTGGGTTTGTGTATGTGCCTTCTACCTTGAATGGATTTCCTTATCTGCTCTACTAGACCTTTATGTGAAATTCCAGGTAACTGTCATTTCCACTAAGCCTGGAGCTGGTTTAGTGCTTTCTGCCCCCTGCTGGGAAAGTGTCGACATTGACAATAAGGATTCAAGGTTTGTATTTCCGTAGGAACAAAAGGAAAACTTTAGAGCTTACCTTTTACTTACCATGGAAATCTGTATCCTAATTTCAAGTTTTTAGGCCCTTATATGTATTTAATAAAACTCTAGCATGTTTCATTTGTTTGTAACTGAGGTAGCATTAATAAGACGCAAATACGTTTTAGTATTTTTATTTCGTAACTAAATCATTAAATGTAGTTACAATAGAGTTTGAATCTGATCCAGCATTAAAACACATCAGGGTCCATATTTTCTCCTGTAGAAAAAAAATATATAATTTCATCAACAGAATAATGCCACTAAATGGAGATGTGAAACCAAATATGTCTGATTTGTTCAGATTTTGGGAAATGCATAAACACTGACGCAAACGTTCACTCGGCACTGGTGTTATTGGTCAGATATGCACCTATATGGAAGAGTATGTTAATCATCCTTGTGATTCACACTAGAAGTTAAGTATACCCATGCACCCGATGCACTCTAAAGTCCCAAAATAATTCAATGTTCAGTGCAGTACCAGACGATGGGTTTAATGACACTACCCGCCGACGCCACACAATGTTTTATTTCATGTACTTGCTTCACATAGTGTTTGTAGAAGACCACGGATAATTTCCACTCAGTGCATGAGCAGAGTGTCTCAAAGTCCGTATGTTGAAAGAAGTTCAACGAAAAAGCAACTTTCCTCGGATCGTGACCATTGGGTGTACTGTCAGGATCCACTCTGCAAATAAAGTAGATAAGCTTCGCTTTCAGTTGTCTTAGGGATAGGTTTGATCCTGAAGTTTCACCTCTGAAGAGCTGTCCTCCCTTGAAGTCTGAAGTTCTTCGATGATAAACCTTAAGACACTCTACTGGACACAGACAGGCATCTTCCTTCAGTGGGCAGATTCTCCAAGGACACCACCTCTTAGTGGGTAGCTCATTCTTGGCAAGAAAGGCAGGATCAGGAAAGAGGTTCAGTTCTCCTGTGTCTTGGAACTGAATATGGCCTTCGTTTCTAGATAAAGCCACTATTTTACTAACTGTAGTCCCTGATGCTATTGCTAACAGAAAAATTACTTTCTGTGTTAGATCCTTTAGAGTACAATTCTTATTGTATAGGTATGAAGCATAGGCAAGTAAAGTACCTCCTCTGGAACGAGTAGACCTATCTGGGGTGCGAGATGGTGGCAGGTACACTTCCCCAGGTGCAGGTTTGCGGATAGATCGAGGAGGAGTGCGTGGATAACCTCAGTCAGGTGAC
The DNA here is from genome assembly GCF_036898095.1 of Palaemon carinicauda. Taxonomy (NCBI): domain Eukaryota; kingdom Metazoa; phylum Arthropoda; class Malacostraca; order Decapoda; family Palaemonidae; genus Palaemon; species Palaemon carinicauda. The sequence continues at coordinate 60,369,120 of NC_090729.1, read as the reverse complement.
GGTGAATGGTTTAGGGCAGCTATGGGAACCCTGTTTGCATATGAGCCGTGCCATGACTGTCCCACACGACTAATGGAGAAGTCTTCTGTCCTCTGGCTTCACTGACAGGATTCCTCGTAGAGATCACTCAACAGGTGCAGGAAATCCTGCCAACTGGCCTGACGGCCTGAGGAGACATTGATATTAGTCAAAAGACGACTCCAGGCAACTTGCAGCTTTGCTTGGAACCGTTTGGAGGAACTTTCATCTCTCCAGCTTGCAAAAAAATTAGGTCAAAATAGGTTCATGACCTAATAAAGTCATCAGGATTGAATCCCAGTTTTTCTCAATCAAGAAATGAGTTGTTATCATGTGGAGAAGATATTATGGCCTTACAATGACCACTGAAAAATCTACACTCATATGAACACCCCTTCCCTTGAGACAGCGATCACGATCAGTGCCCCGTGTGACATTTGAGAGCAGGTCAACCTTTATCGGTTTATAAAGTAGTTTGATATGCGATATTATTTTTAGCGTGTTCACATAAATTATTCTTATGCTTTGGTATGCTATATCAATATTTTAATAGGTAAAAAAAACATGAATAATAGAAAATATACTTGTTCTTCCTTTGCAGTTAGCTTGTTTTGCTCGCAGAAAAAATCCAAACATTAAGCTCAATATCTACTGGCAAGTTGTAATGTTGACTGGGCATGCTAACATCAATGGTGGATTATTAATTCTTAGATAATTATTCCCGGTATGTTGTTTTTCGACAATCTGATGGCTCTTTCTTCGCCATGAAATGAAGTGAGGTCGCTACTATCAGGTGAGATCGCATACTTAAACAAAATCATGACTTTGAGATCGCATACCAAAAAAGCACCAGTAGTTTTTTTGGTTGACTTTTCAATAA
>NC_090729.1:60358222-60360722 GCF_036898095.1 Palaemon carinicauda | reverse complement strand
GGTGTGTGTGTGTGTGTGTGTGTGCATGCTTGTGTGTGCTTTCTATGGACTTCAATAGCTAAAGAGTATTTAAAGTAGTTAATATCTACTTATGGAGTAAATTACATATTATGGTGTTAATAATATGCCGGTGCTTATTATTATTATTATTATTATTATTATTATTATTATTATTATTATTATTATTATTATAATGATTACTATTATTATTGTTATTTTTATTATTATTATAATGATAATAATAATAATAATAATAATAATAATAATAATGATTATTATTATTATTATTATTATTATTATTATTATTATTATTATTATTATTATTATTATTAAAAGCCAAGCTACAACCCTAATTTGAAAAACAAGATCCCATAAACCCAAGGGCCCCCACAGGAAAAATAGCCCAGTCAGGAAGGGAAATAAGGAAACAGATATGCCACAAGAGAAGTAATGAATAATAAAAATAAAATAATTTAAGAACAGTAACACCATTAAATTATATTTCTTATCTATAAACTATAAAAACTTCAAAAGAAACAAAAGAAAGAAAACTAACCTAGAATAGCCTGCCCAAGACAGTGGAAGGCCATGGTACAAAGGTATGGCGCTACCCAAGAATAGAGAACAATGGTTTGATTTTGGAGTGTACTTCTCCTGGAAGAGCAGCTTTCTATAGTATGCAGAATATTCGTCGAAAGACAATTGGCAGAATAGCAACTCGTCGAATGACAATTCATCGAGATGGCAATTCGTCGAAATGACAATTCGTCAAAATGACAATTTGCTGGAATGAATGGTAGTATGCAATGATTTCTGTGTTTAAGTATCTAATCATATATATTATGGTTGTTCAAGAACTATATGGTAGTTTTAAACAATTTCCATTCTCAAGTCAATAAGATTAAACATTTCACTATAGCCCATGATTAAAATGGAATTCATCAAGACCAAGTGAGGTGCTAGGAAACATTTGCATAAAAGTTTTGCTTACACAATTGATGAGAAACATTGTGATAAAACATACTGGAGAAGTGGAAGGATGGCACCATTCATTTGATAAGCGGGTTGTAGTACGGAATCCTAAAGTAACAAAGCTTTAAGGAGGCTAAGGAAGGAGCAAGCAAGCAATGAACTCCAAATTGAGCAAGCAAGCATTATTGGGAATAGATATTTCTAGGAAAAACAAAAGATATAACAGAGTCAATGAACGCCTGAAAAATAATTGCGGACGAGTACAACCGCTACGACGGGTTAGATCTTTAAAAAGCAATTTCCCATAACCTATAAAATTCCTGCATGTTAATTAAATTTAAAAAAATATCTTTTGTTTTTAAATTTTTAGCTTCACAACTATTATCCTCCTGAAAACAATACTGTAAAAAATAAAATTATATCTTATTTTATATCTTTAAATAAACCTTTTAGATTAATGAGACCTTTTAGATAAATGAAACTACTATTCAATTCGACTAATTGTCATTTCGACGAATTGTCATTTCGACGATTGTCATTCGATTATTTGTCATTCTACCAATTGTCTTTTGACCAATAGTTTGGCTACAGCTTACTATAGCTAAAGAGTCTCTTTTACGCCTACCAAGATGAGAGTAGCCACAGAACAATGACATTGTAGAAGTTAACCGTTTGTGCAAGGAAAAATTTTCGATATTCCTTGTGTTGTCAAGTGTATGAAGACAGGAGAATGTTGATAGAATATGCCAGACTATTCGGTGTGTTTGTAGGCAAATACAAAATGAGCTGTAACCGGAGAGAGGGATACAATGTAGCACTGCGTGGACAGTTAATGGTCTCAATAATTCTAGCGGTAGCATCTCAATGTTTGGCTGACGCCCTGGTCAATCTATTACCTATGAATCAGTTACCTTTTATCATAAGCAAAGCGTATCTCTTTATTTAATACTTGCGCTTTCATAAGTATCAAAATAAGGATTGTTGCCTATACGTTTTAGTATTCGTAGGTGGATTTGAATAAGGATATACATTTTTACGTATACTGTATAAAAAAAAATGCTTATAACACAATTTTAGTATTTGTAGGTGTATTTCCATCAGGATATACATATTTACGTATACTGTTTAAAAGAAACTACTTAGAACACAGTTTTAGTATTCGTAGGTGGATTTCAATCTGGATAACAATTGTTTCTTATACTGATTGGAATATTGATATATATCAAAACTTATAAGATTTACTTTTAGTATCCTTAGGTGGATTTGAATCATGATATACATTTTTACTTATATGGTTTAAAATAAACTACTTAGAACACAGTTTTAGTACTCTTCGGTGGATTTGAATCAGGATATACATTGTTACTTCTATGCTTAAAACAAACTACTTGGAGCACAGTTTAAGCATACTCAGAACAAAATTTTACTATTATTATGTGGATTTGAATTAGGATGTATATGTGGTGTTCCTATTCGATTTTATATGTTCTAAGAAGTTTCAAAGAATAACTTATATTTATATAAGCCA
>NC_090729.1:60343222-60348222 GCF_036898095.1 Palaemon carinicauda | reverse complement strand
ATTTGTTTCCAAGCTTGTATTATCATGTAGCATTCTCTTCTCCTTTCTAGACCGTTATAATTTTAAAAATTGCAGTCATTCCCAGTAGTCAAGGTCCTTAACTTCTTCTATTCTAGCAGTATAGGACCTTTGTACACTCTATTTGTGCAATATCCTTTTGGTAGTGTGGATACCATATCACATTGCAGTACTCGAGTGTACTACGTACATAAGTTTTGTACAGCATAATCATGTGTTCAGCTTTTCTTGTTTTGAAGTGTCTGAATAGAATTCTCATTTTTGCTTTACATTTAGCCAACAGTGTTGCTATTTGGTCGTTGCATAACATATTCCTGTTTAACAATAAACCAAGGTCTTTAATTGCTTCCTTGTTTTTGATTGTCTCGTTATTAGGTCCCCTGTATGCATATACCATTCTTTCTCTGTTCCCGTAATTCATTGATTCGAACTTATCGAAGTTAAATACCATCTTATTTATCTCCACCCATTCATATATTTTGTTTAGATCTCTTTGCAATGAGTTCCTATCTTCATCATAAGTAATTTCTATACTTATTCTTGTGCCATCGGTGAAACTTCTCTCTACAGTCTTTAACATTAGAGTCTATATCTGAGATCAATACTAACAAACAGCAGTGCAGCTAATGCCGTACCCTGTGGTACGCCAGATATTACCTGCTCTTCATCTGATTTCTCGACATTTGCAACCACTATCTGTTTTCTGTTTTGCAGAAATTCTTTTATCCATTTTCCTATCTTTCCCTTGATATATTGCTTTCTCATTTTTTTCTCTAATATATCATGGTCTACCTTGTCAAAGGCTGTTGTAAAATCTAGATGTACCACATCTGTGTCTTTTTCATTTATCATATTTTTATATGTTTTCATAGTGCGCTATCAGTTGGGTTTGTGTACTTTTTCCGGGCACAAAACCGTGTTGACCTACATTAAACGAATTATTTTTAACTAAATGATTCATTATTTTCTTTTTCATTACCCTTTCATACAGTTTCATAATAGGGGTAATATATGTTAATTCATGTTTAACATATATCTCGTTGATATCTACACTTTGTGTTATCAGTATTGCAAGCGGCCTCGCGATAGTGTGTGCTTTTTATTTAACAAAATCGCGGGGACTCCATCTGGCCTTGCCGCTGATCCATTTTTAATTTCGCTTATAGCCAGCACGATATCTACTTCATTAATATCTATATCCGTTAGACATTCACTATTTTCTTCTCTCATTTCTGTTTCATTATTCTCATTCTTTAATTCTTGGCATGAATTCAGTTTTTTTTTTTATTTGTTAACCGTCATTCAATTCTTCGAGGGCCTATTTCTAATCTCCCTTTATTCATCTTTTTGGCATAGGAGTTAAGTACTTTGGGGGTTTTCTTGATATTTTGAAGTGTCCTTTCTTCTTAGTCAATTTTTTTCATTTTCTTTCGATCGTATGATTTTTGTTTTCGGCATTTTCTATATTACTTTTTATTTCCATCATTTTCCATACATTTTTTTTTTTTTTTTGCAAGATTTTTCTTCCACTTTCTAATTTTCTGAAAAAAGATCACTCTGTCTCTTGGTATTCATTTCTGATTTTTTCAACAATTTTCTCCAGTATTTTTTACAATATATCCGTATTTACCTGCCTATCATCACTTACTAACCCATTTTTCCAGTCTTTGTTCAATTATTCACTCATTTCTCATTATTTTATATTCTTACCATAGAAACAATATTTTCCATACCCTTCCCATTGTTTTGTGCTTTGTTTTTCTCTGCGTTCACTTGCTTTGGAATGGACTATTAATTCTATGACATTGAGGTCTGAAATTCCCGTGTTATACACTATTATTCCTTTAACATAATTCGCCTCATTCACAAATACTAATCTAGGACATTGTCCTTTCTTGTTGGAATGTGGTTTATTTGTTGCATATTATGTTCTAATATCATATCTTGAAGCTTTTCAAACTGTCTCTTATCTTCTGCGCTACTTTTACTCTTTTTTTTATATGTATATATACAACCAGAGAGAGAGAGAGAGAGAGAGAGAGAGAGAGAGAGAGAGAGGAGAGGAGAGAGAGAGAGAGAGAGAGAGAGAGAGAGAGAAAATGTTATAATGTTTAAATGTGAATTATCCATAGTAAGATATGTGTATGCAAATATATCTAGGCTGATTAGAAATGAAGCTAAGTGGGGTTTACTGTAACGTAGTCCTTTGTGTATTGCGTTTTTATCAGAATCTTTGTTTAACTGCTTTTGTTTGATCATCATAGGTATAAAGAAAAAGAAAACCTATTAAGAACAATATTATTCCATGCATTTTATATCGGTATTCAATATATTTCCAACCAAATTTCATTACAGATAGTATTTCCAAAAATTGATAGAAATAGATAGATATGTATTCAATATTTTTAAAGAAATATTAAAGTAATAACACACTAGTGATCGTAATTGGTAGCCAACACCGTTGTCTATTTCACAACTTTAGGTGTAGTTAAAATATACATCTCTGTTTAATCTCATCTTGAACAGAGGTGTCCCAGAATTGATCTTGAACTTCATAAAGAAAAAAAAAAAACCATAATAATAATAATGAAGAGTGTTCACAAATGTACCATCATGTCCCCTAATTGATAAAACTTAATTTTACTTTTAAAAAAACTACAATAATATCTGATATTTATCTCAGTGGGGAGGATATTTTTTGTTTTTTTGTTTTATTGAAAGGGCTTGTCAGTCATCGAGGCTACTCAATGATTTAATAACTTGAGCGTTATTCTTGGTATACTCTTCAGGATGTGCGTCACACCAAGTCAAAGATTCTCTCTCTCTCTCTCTCTCTCTCTCTCTCTCCTCTCTCTCCTCTCTCTCTCTCTCTCTCCTCTCTCTCTCTCTCTCTCTCTCTCTATTATTGGTGTAGCCACTTGGTATTGTTACAGTTATTTGGGCGTGGCTTTTATCATCAAACCAATGGAATACCACGCCTTTAATTATGCTGTTACATGATAAACACGTTAGATATTGGTCTCGTAAACTAATGTATTTAAACAATCAAATACGATGAAAATGTATGGTATCCACACTCTTCTACGTGGTCAGACACAGTCCTCTCTTACCTGCAACATTGAGCATGGGATTTTTTTTTTTTTTTTTTTTTTTTTTTTTTTTTTTTTTTTTTTTTTAATAGAAGGATCTAACATAAATTTTCAAATACATGAAAATTTTTGAACGAAACCGATTCACAACCGTCTTCCTCTTCGATGAAGGTAACGATTTCATTCTCTTGTTATAAGAAAAATAACTTTTTGGCCTCACTAGCCCACAAAACTTAGTTTTGTGATCTTATTTTTTGTTGGATTTGACTTCATTTGGAGCAACGAATTATCCTCATAATAAATTGTGTTATCGATGTTTTAGCATTTTATCTGCAAGGAAACAATTTCTGCATTCTATTCCATGATGTTTCTCTCTTTTTTTCCGACGAAGTTCAAGACTTTGCATCTTCAAATGTGTTGATGTAGAGTTTTTAAAACTGGTCTTGCTTGTGCAACATAACTTACAATGTGAAGCTTACTCGCCACCCCCTCAGAATTTCTATATTTTTAAACAACGTTGGTCTCAAATTACAGTTCATCTGCAACACCATCACTCACCCAAAATGGCTTGAAGTCTCTCGGCTTCAGTATTCTCTCTCCGATAAGGCACTCTCCAGCACTTCCATCCAGTTTATCCCTTTCTTGCCACTTCTAAATACCGTACATGGGCATATTACTGTACGTTTATGATGAAGCTAGAATATTTTAGTGGGGGTCGAAAAGCGAATAAGGCAAACTCTCAGGATAAACTGAGCTTGTGAAAAATCTAGTTTCTTAAGATAACAGCTCACTCTTTAACTATGGCAAACAGCTCTCCTAGCAAAAGGGACACTCCAAAATAGGACAAGGGTTCGGTAATGCCCCCACCTTCTGTACCGTGAACTTCCACTGACTTGGGTTAAAGTTCTCTTCACCGAGGTTTCACTCGGACACACTATTATATCTTATGAGTCTTCCTCTTTTCTCTGTTACGTTTTTGTAGTTCAGTTATGATAGATTCAATTTGAAAATAGTAATGTTTTTGAATATTTGATATTGAGTGTTCGATAGTTTTTTGTAGTTTATTACATCTTTAATTCCTCTCCTCGCAAGGCTATTTTTTCCTGTTGGGGCCCTTCGGCTTATGATATTTTGCTTTCCCAACTGGGGTTGTAGCTTACCTTGTAATAATAATAATAATAACAACAACAACAACAACAACAACAACAACAACACAACAACAACAATAATAATAATAATAATAATAATAATAATAATAATAATAATAATAATAATAAATAATTATTATTATTTATTATTATTATTATATTATTATTATTATTATTATTATTATTATTATTATTATTATTATTATAGTAACTGGAAAACTGTATTTAGGTTTATCCAGATGTTCTGTATCATGATCTGTTTTCACATAAGCACACCCATAAAAAACCCAGGGCACGACGAGTACGTGTAAATGTGAGCAGGCGTACGTTTCCATTTTTGTGTATATGAGTAAGAAAAAGAAGGAAAAATGACCAGTAGAGGAAACTATAATAGCTGAAAATGGCACAACTTTCAAGTATTATATACTTGAAAACCTAAATTTTCCACACTGTACCTGCAGTTTCATGCCAAGACTAGGAACTTCGTAATGAGCTGTAAGATGATGGTACTATATCTTACCTCGTAATGAGTCTTTCCTCCAGCACCCATTGTAACTCTGAATAATAAGGGATTTCCACTTGTTTGAATGTCATCATGCAAATGGGAGTGGCTACGGTGAAGACGAAAGATATCTCAGGTAAAATGCTGAAATAAAAGCATATGATAATTAATCTTTAAAAGCAAGGAATAACCATGGGGGTTATGTTTAAGAAAATTGCGTTACTAAGGCGCTAGTTTTTTTTT